>NW_026518958.1:0-64000 GCF_947347685.1 Pleuronectes platessa
GTGTGCAGCAGGAGATGTGCACCGCAGGAGATGTGCGCCGCAGGAGATGTGCACCGCAAGAGATGTGCGCAGCAAGAGATTGGCACGCAGGAGATGTGCGCCGCAGGTAGTGTGCGCACAGTTTTTTTATTAATTTTATTTATGTGCACCGCATGTTCTGCAATGCAGGAGATGTGCGCAGCAGGAGATTTGCGCCACAGGATGTGTGCGCACAGTTTTTTTATTAATTTGAGTTAATTATTATAAATTTTTTGTAAATAAATGTTTCATTTATGTGCACCGCAGGGTGTGCGACGAGGGAGGGTCACTGCAGGAGATTTGCGCAGCAGGAGATGTGCGCCACTGGAGATGTGCGCCGCAGGAGATGTGTGCAGCAGGAGATGTGCCTCATAGGAGATGTGCAGAGCAGGAGATGTGCGCAGCAGGAGATGTGCAGAGCAGGAGATGTGCACGCAGGAGATGTGCACGCAGGAGATGTGCACGCAGGAGATGTGCGCCGCAGGAGATGTGCGCTGCAAGAGATGTACATAGCAGGAGATGTGCACGCAGGAGATGTGCGCCGCAGGAGATGTGCGCCGCAGGAGATGTACATAGCAGGAGATGTGCACCGCAGGAGATGTGCGCCGCAGGAGATGTGCGCCGCAGGATGTGTGCGCACAGTTTTTTTATTAATTTTATTTATGTGCATCTTATGTTCTGCAATGCAGGAGATGTGCGCAGCAGGAGATTTGCGCCGCAGGATGTGTGCGCACAGTTTTTTTATTAATTTGAGTTAATTATTATAATTTTCTTTTTAAATAAATGTTTCATTTATGTGCAACGCAGGGTGTGCGCCGCAGGATGTGCGCCGCAAGAGATGTGCACCGCAGGAGATGTGCGCAGCAGGAGATGTGCACTGCAGGAGATGTGCGCCGCAGGAGATGTGAGTCGCAGGAGATGTACATAGCAGGAGATGTGCGCCGCAGGCGATATGCGCAGCAGGAGATGTGTGCCGCAGTTTTTTTATTAATTTGATTTTATTTTTTTATTTTTTTGTAAATAAATGTTTCATTTATGTGCAACGCAGGGTGTGCGCCGCAGGAGGTGCGCCGCAAGAGATATGCACCGGCGGAGATGTGCACCGCAGGCGATGTGTAGGCAGGAGATATGCGCCGCAGGAGATGAGTGCCGCAAGAGATGTGCGCCGCAGGATGTGTGCGCACAGTTTTTTTAGGAATTTGAGTTAATTATTATTATTTTTGTAAATAAATGTTTAATTTATGTGCACCGCAGGGTGTGCGATGAGGGAGGGTCACTGCAGGAGATTTGCGCAGCAGGAGATGTGCGCCACTGGAGATGTGCGTCACAGGAGATGTGCAGAGCAGGAGATGTGCGCAGCAGGAGATGTGCAGAGCAGGAGATGTGCGTTGCAGGATTAGTGCGCACAGTTTTTTTATTAAGTTGAGGTAATTATTATTTTTTTTTGTAAGTAAATGTTTCATTTATGTGCACCGCAGTGTGTGCGCCGCAAGAGATGTGCACCGCCGGAAATGTGCGCAGCAGGAGATGTGCACCGCAGGAGATGTGTACGCAGGAGATATGCGCTGCAGGAGATGTGCGCCGCAGGATGTGTGCGCACAGTTTTTTTAGGAATTTGAGTTAATTATTATTATTTTTTGTAAATAAATGTTTCATTTATGTGCACCGCAGGGTGTGCGACGAGGGAGGGTCACTGCAGGAGATTTGCGCAGCAGGAGATGTGCGCCACTGGAGATGTGCACCGCAGGAGATGTGCACGCAGGAGATGTGCACGCAGGAGATGGGCGCCGCAGGAGATGTGCGCCGCAGGAGATGTACATAGCAGGAAATGTGCACGCAGGAGATGTGCGCCGCAGGAGATGTGCGCCGCAGGAGATGTACATAGCAGGAGATGTGCACCGCAGGAGATGTGCACGCAGGAGATGTGCACGCAGGAGATGTGCACCGCAGGAGATGTGCGCCGCAGAAGATGTACATAGCAGGAGATATGCACGCAGTAGATGTGCGCCGCAGGAGATGTGCGCCGCAGGAGATGTACATAGCAGGAGATGTGCACCGCAGGAGATGTGCGCCGCAGGAGATGTGCGCCGCAGGATGTGTGCGCACAGTTTTTTTATTAATTTTATTTATGTGCATCTTATGTTCTGCAATGCAGGATATGTGCGCAGCAGGAGATGTGCGCCGCAGGAGATGTGCGCCGCAGGAGATGTGCACGCAGGAGATGTGCGCCGCAGGAGATGTGCGCCGCAGGAGATGTACATAGCAGGAGATGTGCACGCAGGAGATGTGCGCCGCAGGAGATGTACAAAGCAGGAGATGTGCGCCGCAGGCGATATGCGCCACCGGAGATGTGCACCGCAGGAGATGTGTGCCGCAGGAGATCTGCACGCAGGAGATGTGCAACGCAGGAGATGTGCACAGCAGGAGATGTGCGCAGCAGGATGTGTGCACACAGTTTTTTTATTAATTTGATGTAATAATATTTTTTTGTAAATAAATGTTTCATTTATGTGCACCGCAGGGTGTGCGCCGCAGGATGTGCGCCGCAAGAGATGTGCACTGCAGGAGATGTGCGGAGCAGGAGATGTGCACCGCAGGAGATGTGCAGAGCAGGAGATGTGCGCTGCAGGATGAGTGCGCACAGTTTTTTTATTAATTTGAGTTAATTATTATTTTTTTTGTAAGTAAATGTTTCATTTATGTGCACCGCAGGGTGTGCGCCACAAGAGATGTGCACCGCCGGAAATGTGCGCAGCAGGAGATGTGCACCGCATGAGATGTGCGCAGCAGGAGATGTGTGCCGCAGGAGATGTGCTCAGCAGGAGATGTGCACCACTTGAGATGTGCGCTGCAGGAGATGTGCGCCGCAGGCAATATGCGCAGCAGGAGAAGTGTGCCGCAGTTTTTTTATTAATATGATTTAATTTTAATTTTTTTTGTAAATAACTGTTTTATTTATGTGCAACGCAGGGTTCGCAACGCAGGATGTGCGCTGCAAGAGATATGCACCGCAGGAGATGTGCGCAACAGGAGATGTGCACCACAGGAGATGTGCGCAATAGGAGATGTGCACCGCAGGAGATGTGCGCCGCAGGAGATGTGCACCGCAGGAGAAGTGCACGCAGGAGATTAGCACGCAGGAGATGTGCGCCGCAGGATGTGTGCGCACAGTTTTTTTATTAATTTGAGTTAATTATTATAATTTATTTGTAAATAAATGTTTCATTTATGTGCAACGAAGGGTGTGTGCCGCAGGAAGTGCACCGCAAGAGATATGCTCCGCCGGAGATGTGCACAGCAGGAGATGTGCACCGCAGGAGATGTACACCGCAGGAGATGTGCGCAGCAGGAGATGTGCACCGCAGGAGATGTGTACGCAGGAGATATGCGCCGCAGGAGATGAGTGCCGCAGGAGATGTGCGCCGCAGGATGTGTGCGGAGATGTGCACCGCAGGAGATGTGCGCAGCAGGAGATGTGCACCGCAGGAGATGTGCGCCGCAGGAGATGTGCACCGCAAGAGATGTGCGCAGCAAGAGATTGGCAGGCAGGAGATGTGCGCCACAGGATGTGTGCGCACAGTTTTTTTATTAATTTTATTTATGTGCACCGCATGTTCTGCAATGCAGGAGATGTGCGCAGCAGGAGATTTGCGCCGCAGGATGTGTGCGCACAGTTTTTTTATTAATTTGAGTTAATTATTATAAATTTTTTGTAAATAAATGTTTCATTTATGTGCAACGAAGGGTGTGCGCCACAGGATGTGTGCCGCAAGAGATTTGCACCGCCGGAGATGTGCGCAGCAGGAGATGTGCACCGCAGGAGATGTGCACCGCAGGAGATGTGCACCGCAGGAGCTGTGAGCCTCAGGAGATGTGCACCGCAGGAGATGTGCGCCGCAGGATGTGCGCCGCAAGAGATATGCACCGCCGGAGATGTGCGCAGCAGGAGATGTGCACCGCAGGAGATGTACACCGCAGGAGATGTGCGCAGCATGAGATGTGCACCGCAGGAGATGTGCGCCGCAGGAGATCTGCACGCAGGAGATGTGCAACGCAGGAGATGTGCACAGCAGGAGATGTGCGCAGCAGGATGTGTGCACACAGTTTTTTTATTAATTTGATGTAATAATATTTTTTTGTAAATAAATGTTTCATTTATGTGCACCGCAGGGTGTGCGCCGCAGGATGTGCACCGCAAGAGATGTGCACTGCAGGAGATCTGCGGAGCAGGAGATGTGCACCGCAGGAGATGTGTGCCGCAGGAGATGTGCGCAGCAGGAGATGTGCAGAGCAGGAGATGTGCGTTGCAGGATTAGTGCGCACAGTTTTTTTATTAAGTTGAGGTAATTATTATTTTTTTTTTGTAAGTAAATGTTTCATTTATGTGCACCGCAGGGTGTGCGACGAGGGAGGGTCACTGCAGGAGATTTGCGCAGCAGGAGATGTGCGCCACTGGAGATGTGCACCGCAGGAGATGTGCACGCAGGAGATGTGCACGCAGGAGATGTGCGCCGCAGGAGATGTGCGCCGCAGGAGATGTACATAGCAGGAAATGTGCACGCAGGAGATGTGCGCCGCAGGAGATGTGTGCCGCAGGAGATGTACATAGCAGGAGATGTGCACCGCAGGAGATGTGCACGCAGGAGATGTGCACGCAGGAGATGTGCGCCGCAGGAGATGTGCGCCGCAGGAGATGTACATAGCAGGAGATATGCACGCAGTAGATGTGCGCCGCAGGAGATGTGCGCCGCAGGAGATGTACATAGCAGGAGATGTGCACCGCAGGAGATGTGCGCCGCAGGAGATGTGCGCCGCAGGATGTGTGAGCACAGTTTTTTTATTAATTTGAGTTAATTATTATAATTTATTTGTAAATAAATGTTTCATTTATGTGCAACGAAGGGTGTGCGCCGCAGGATGTGCACCGCAAGAGATATGCACCGCCGGAGATGTGCACAGCAGGAGATGTGCACCGCAGGAGATGTACACCGCAGGAGATGTGCGCAGCAGGAGATGTGCACCGCAGGAGATGTGTACGCAGGAGATATGCGCCGCAGGAGATGAGTGCCGCAGGAGATGTGCGCCGCAGGATGTGTGCGGAGATGTGCACCGCAGGAGATGTGCGCAGCAGGAGATGTGCACCGCAGGAGATGTGCGCCGCAGGAGATGTGCACCGCAAGAGATGTGCGCAGCAAGAGATTGGCACGCAGGAGATGTGCGCCGCAGGTAGTGTGCGCACAGTTTTTTTATTAATTTTATTTATGTGCACCGCATGTTCTGCAATGCAGGAGATGTGCGCAGCAGGAGATTTGCGCCGCAGGATGTGTGCGCACAGTTTTTTTATTAATTTGAGTTAATTATTATACATTTTTTGTAAATAAATGTTTCATTTATGTGCAACGAAGGGTGTGCGCCACAGGATGTGTGCCGCAAGAGATGTGCACCGCCGGAGATGTGCGCAGCAGGAGATGTGCACCGCAGGAGATGTGCACCGCAGGAGATGTGCGCAGCATGAGATGTGCACCGCAGGAGATGTGTACGTAGGAGATGTGCGCCGCAGGAGATGTGCGCCGCAGGATGTGTGCGCACAGTTTTTTTATTAATTTTATTTATGTGCATCTTATGTTCTGCAATGCAAGAGATGTGCGCAGCAGGAGATTTGCGCCGCAGGATGTGTGCGCACAGTTTTTTTATTAATTTGAGTTAATTATTATAATTTTTTGTAAATAAATGTTTCATTTATGTGCAACGCAGGGTGTGCGCCGCAGGATGTGCGCCGCAAGAGATGTGCACCGCAGGAGATGTGCGCAGCAGGAGATGTGCACTGCAGGAGATGTGCGCCGCAGGAGATGTGAGTCGCAGGAGATGTACATAGCAGGAGATGTGCGCCGCAGGCGATATGCGCAGCAGGAGATGTGTGCCGCAGTTTTTTTATTAATTTGATTTTATTTTTTTATTGTTTTGTAAATAAATGTTTCATTTATGTGCAACGCAGGGTGTTTTCGCCGCAGGATGTGCGCCGCAAGAGATATGCACCGGCGGAGATGTGCGCAGCAGGAGATGTGCACCGCAGGAGATGTGTACGCAGGAGATATGCGCCGCAGGAGATGAGTGCCGCAGGAGATGTGCGCCGCAGGCTGTGTGCGCACAGTTTTTTTAGGAATTTGAGTTAATTATTATTATTTTTTGTAAATAAATGTTTCATTTATGTGCACCGCAGGGTGTGCGACGAGGGAGGGTCACTGCAGGAGATTTGCGCAGCAGGAGATGTGCGCCACTGGAGATGTGCACCGCAGGAGATGTGCACGCAGGAGATGTGCACGCAGGAGATGTGCGCCGCAGGAGATGTGCGCCGCAGGAGATGTACAAAGCAGGAGATGTGCGCCGCAGGCGATATGCGCCGCAGGAGATCTGCACGCAGGAGATGTGCAACGCAGGAGATGTGCACAGCAGGAGATGTGCGCAGCAGGATGTGTGCACACAGTTTTTTTATTAATTTGATGTAATAATATTTTTTTGTAAATAAATGTTTTATTTATGTGCACCGCAGGGTGTGCGCCGCAGGATGTGCGCCGCAAGAGATGTGCACCGCAGGAGATGTGCGCAGCAGGATGTGTGCGCACAGTTTTTTTAGGAATTTGAGTTAATTATTATTATTTTTTGTAAATAAATGTTTCATTTATGTGCACCGCAGGGTGTGCGACGAGGGAGGGTCACTGCAGGAGATTTGCGCAGCAGGAGATGTGCGCCACTGGAGATGTGCGCCGCAGGAGATGTGCACGCAGGAGATGTGCACGCAGGAGATGTGCGCCGCAGGAGATGTGCGCCGCAGGAGATGTGAACGCAGGAGATGTGCTCCGCAGGAGATGTACAAAGCAGGAGATGTGCGCCGCAGGCGATATGCGCCACCGGAGATGTGCACCGCAGGAGATGTGCGCCGCAGGAGATCTGCACGCAGGAGATGTGCAACGCAGGAGATGTGCACAGCAGGAGATGTGCGCAGCAGGATGTGTGCACACAGTTTTTTTATTAATTTGATGTAATAATATTTTTTTGTAAATAAATGTTTTATTTATGTGCACCGCAGGGTGTGCGCCGCAGGATGTGCGCCGCAAGAGATGTGCACCGCAGGAGATGTGCGCAGCAGGAGATGTGCACCGCAGGAGATGTGCGCAGCAGGAGATTTGCCTCACAGGAGATGTGCAGAGCAGGAGATGTGCGCAGCAGGAGATGTGCAGAGCAGGAGATGTGCACGCAGGAGATGTGCACGCAGGAGATGTGCACGCAGGAGATGTGCGCCGCAGGAGATGTGCGCCGCAGGAGATGTGCGCCGCAGGAGATGTACATAGCAGGAGATGTGCGCAGCAGGAGATGTGCACTGCAGGAGATGTGCGCCGCAGGAGATGTGAGTCGCAGGAGATGTACATAGCAGGAGATGTGCGCCGCAGGCGATGTGCGCAGCAGGAGATGTGTGCCGCAGTTTTTTTATTAATTTGATTTTATTTTTTTATTTTTTTGTAAATAAATGTTTCATTTATGTGCAACGCAGGGTGTGCGCCGCAGGAGGTGAGTGCCGCAAGAGATGTGCGCCGCAGGATGTGTGCGCACAGTTTTTTTAAGAATTTGAGTTAATTATTATTATTTTTTGTAAATAAATGTTTAATTTATGTGCACCGCAGGGTGTGCGACGAGGGAGGGTCACTGCAGGAGATTTGCGCAGCAGGAGATGTGCGCCACTGGAGATGTGCGCCGCAGGAGATGTGAACGCAGGAGATGTGCACGCAGGAGATGTGCGCCGCAGGAGATGTGCGCCGCAGGAGATGTACATAGCAGGAGATGTGCACGCAGGAGATGTGCGCCGCAGGAGATGTGTGCCGCAGAAGATGTGCGCAGCAGGAGATGTGCGTCACAGGAGATGTGCAGAGCAGGAGATGTGCGCAGCAGGAGATGTGCAGAGCAGGAGATGTGCGTTGCAGGATTAGTGCGCACAGTTTTTTTATTAAGTTGAGGTAATTATTATTTTTTTTTTGTAAGTAAATGTTTCATTTATGTGCACCGCAGTGTGTGCGCCGCAAGAGATGTGCACCGCCGGAAATGTGCGCAGCAGGAGATGTGCACCGCAGGAGATGTGTACGCAGGAGATATGCGCCGCAGGAGATGTGCGCCGCAGGATGTGTGCGCACAGTTTTTTTAGGAATTTGAGTTAATTATTATTATTTTTTGTAAATAAATGTTTCATTTATGTGCACCGCAGGGTGTGCGACGAGGGAGGGTCACTGCAGGAGATGTGTGCCGCAGGAGATGTGCTCAGCAGGAGATGTGCACTACTTGAGATGTGCGCTGCAGGAGATGTGCGCCGCAGGCGATATGCGCAGCAGGAGATGTGTGCCGCAGTTTTTTTATTAATATGATTTAATTTTAATTTTTTTTGTAAATAACTGTTTTATTTATGTGCAATGCAGGGTTCGCAACGCAGTGTGCACAGCAGGAGATGTGCGCAGCAGGATGTGTGCACACAGTTTTTTTATTAATTTGATGTAATAATATTTTTTTGTAAATAAATGTTTTATTTATGTGCACCGCAGGGTGTGCGCCGCAGGATGTGCGCCGCAAGAGATGTGCACCGCAGGAGATGTGCGCAGCAGGATGTGTGCGCACAGTTTTTTTTAGGAATTTGAGTTAATTATTATTATTTTTTGTAAATAAATGTTTCATTTATGTGCACCGCAGGGTGTGCGACGAGGGAGGGTCACTGCAGGAGATTTGCGCAGCAGGAGATGTGCGCCACTGGAGATGTGCGCCGCAGGAGATGTGCACGCAGGAGATGTGCACGCAGGAGATGTGCGCCGCAGGAGATGTGCGCCGCAGGAGATGTGAACGCAGGAGATGTGCGCCGCAGGAGATGTAAAAAGCAGGAGATGTGCGCCGCAGGCGATATGCGCCACCGGAGATGTGCACCGCAGGAGATGTGCGCCGCAGGAGATCTGCACGCAGGAGATGTGCAACGCAGGAGATGTGCACAGCAGGAGATGTGCGCAGCAGGATGTGTGCACACAGTTTTTTTATTAATTTGATGTAATAATATTTTTTGTAAATAAATGTTTTATTTATGTGCACCGCAGGGTGTGCGCCGCAGGATGTGCGCCGCAAGAGATGTGCACCGCAGGAGATGTGCGCAGCAGGAGATGTGCACCGCAGGAGATGTGCGCAGCAGGAGATGTGCCTCACAGGAGATGTGCAGAGCAGGAGATGTGCGCAGCAGGAGATGTGCAGAGCAGGAGATGTGCACGCAGGAGATGTGCATGCAGGAGATGTGCACGCAGGAGATGTGCGCCGCAGGAGATGTGCGCCGCAGGAGATGTGCACGCAGGAGATGTGCGCCGCAGGAGATGTGCGCCGCAGGAGATGTACATAGCAGGAGATGTGCGCAGCAGGAGATGTGCACTGCAGGAGATGTGCGCCGCAGGAGATGTGAGTCGCAGGAGATGTACATAGCAGGAGATGTGCGCCGCAGGCGATATGCGCTGCAGGAGATGTGTGCCGCAGTTTTTTATTAATTTGATTTTATTTTTTTATTTTTTTGTAAATAAATGTTTCATTTATGTGCAACGCAGGGTGTGCGCCGCAGGAGGTGCGCCGCAAGAGATATGCACCGGCGGAGATGTGCGCAGCAGGAGATGTGCACCGCAGGAGATGTGTACGCAGGAGATATGCGCCGCAGGAGGTGAGTGCCGCAAGAGATGTGCTCCGCAGGATGTGTGCGCACAGTTTTTTTAGGAATTTGAGTTAATTATTATTATTTTTTGTAAATAAATGTTTAATTTATGTGCACCGCAGGGTGTGCGACGAGGGAGGGTCACTGCAGGAGATTTGCGCAGCAGGAGATGTGCGCCACTGGAGATGTGCGCCGCAGGAGATGTGAACGCAGGAGATGTTCACGCAGGAGATGTGCGCCGCAGGAGATGTGCGCCGCAGGAGATGTACATAGCAGGAGATGTGCACGCAGGAGATGTGCGCCGCAGGAGATGTACAAAGCAGGAGATGTGCGCCGCAGGCGATATGCGCCACCGGAGATGTGCACCGCAGGAGATGTGCGCCGCAGGAGATCTGCACGCAGGAGATGTGCAACGCAGGAGATGTGCACAGCAGGAGATGTGCGCAGCAGGATGTGTGCACACAGTTTTTTTATTAATTTGATGTAATAATATTTTTTTGTAAATAAATGTTTTATTTATGTGCACCGCAGGGTGTGCGCCGCAGGATGTGCGCCGCAAGAGATGTGCACCGCAGGAGATTTGCGCAGCAGGAGATGTGCGCAGCAGGAGATGTGTGCCGCAGAAGATGTGCGCAGCAGGAGATGTGCGTCACAGGAGATGTGCAGAGCAGGAGATGTGCGCAGCAGGAGATGTGCAGAGCAGGAGATGTGCGTTGCAGGATTAGTGCGCACAGTTTTTTTATTAATTTGAGTTAATTATTATTTTTTTTTTGTAAGAAAATGTTTCATTTATGTGCACCGCAGGGTGTGCGCCGCAAGAGATGTGCACCGCCGGAAATGTGCGCAGCAGGAGATGTGCACCGCAGGAGATGTGTACGCAGGAGATATGCGGCGCAGGAGATGAGTGCCGCAGGAGATGTGCGCCGCAGGATGTGTGCGCACAGTTTTTTTAGGAATTTGAGTTAATTATTATTATTTTTTGTAAATAAATGTTTGATTTATGTGCAACGCAGGGTGTGCGACGAGGGAGGGTCACTGCAGGAGATTTGCGCAGCAGGAGATGTGCGCCACTGGAGATGTGCACCGCATGAGATGTGAACGCAGGAGATGTGCACGCAGGAGATGTGCGCCGCAGGAGATGTGCGCCGCAGGAGATGTGCACCGCCGGAAATGTGCGCAGCAGGAGATGTGCACCGCAGGAGATGTGCGCAGCAGGAGATGTGTGCCGCAGGAGATGTGCTCAGCAGGAGATGTGCACCACTTGAGATGTGCGCTGCAGGAGATGTGCGCCGCAGTTTTTTTATTAATATGATTTAATTTTAATTTTTTTTGTAAATAACTGTTTTATTTATGTGCAACGCAGGGTTCGCAACGCAGGATGTGCGCCGCAAGAGATATGCACCGCAGGAGATGTGCGCAACAGGAGATGTGCACCACAGGAGATGTGCGCAGCAGGAGATGTGCACCGCAGGAGATGTGCGCCGCAAGAGATGTGCACCGCAGGAGAAGTGCACGCAGGAGATTAGCACGCAGGAGATGTGCGCCGCAGGATGTGTGCGCACAGTTTTTTTATTAATTTGAGTTAATTATTATAATTTATTTGTAAATAAATGTTTCATTTATGTGCAACGAAGGGTGTGCGCCGCAGGATGTGCACCGCAAGAGATATGCAGCGCCGGAGATTTGCACAGCAGGAGATGTGCACCGCAGGAGATGTACACCGCAGGAGATGTGCGCAGCAGGAGATGTGCACAGCAGGAGATGTGTACGCAGGAGATATGCGCCGCAGGAGATGAGTGCCGCAGGAGATGTGCGCCGCAGGATGTGTGCGGAGATGTGCACCGCAGGAGATGTGCGCAGCAGGAGATGTGCACCGCAGGAGATGTGCGCCGCAGGAGATGTGCACCGCAAGAGATGTGCGCAGCAAGAGATTGGCACGCAGGAGATGTGGGCCGCAGGATGTGTGCGCACAGTTTTTTTATTAATTTTATTTATGTGCACCGCATGTTCTGCAATGCAGGAGATGTGCACAGCAGGAGATTTGCGCCGCAGGATGTGTGCGCACAGTTTTTTTATTAATTTGAGTTAATTATTATAAATTTTTTGTAAATAAATGTTTCATTTATGTGCAACGAAGGGTGTGCGCCACAGGATGTGTGCCGCAAGAGATGTGCACCACCGGAGATGTGCGAAGCAGGAGATGTGCACCGCAGGAGATGTGCACCGCAGGAGATGTGAGCCTCAGGAGATGTGCGACGCAGGATGTGTGCGGAGATGTGCACCGCAGGAGATGTGCGCAGCAGGAGATGTGCACCGCAGGAGATGTGCGCCGCAGGAGATGTGCGCCGCAGGATGTGTGCGCACAGTTTTTTTATTAATTTTATTTATGTGCATCTTATGTTCTGCAATGCAAGAGATGTGCGCAGCAGGAGATTTGCGCCGCAGGATGTGTGCGCACAGTTTTTTTATTAATTTGAGTTAATTATTATAAGTTTTTGTAAATAAATGTTTCATTTATGTGCAACGCAGGGTGTGCGCCGCAGGATGTGCGCCGCAAGAGATGTGCACCGCAGGAGATGTGCGCAGCAGGAGATGTGCACTGCAGGAGATGTGCGCCGCAGGAGATGTGAGTCGCAGGAGATGTATATTGCAGGAGATGTGCGCCGCAGGCGATATGCGCAGCAGGAGATGTGTGCCGCAGTTTTTTTATTAATTTGATTTAATTTTTTTATTGTTTTGTAAATAAATGTTTCATTTATGTGCAACGCAGGGTGTTTTCGCCGCAGGATGTGCGCCGCAAGAGATATGCACCGGCGGAGATGTGCGCAACAGGAGATGTGCACCGCAGGAGATGTGTACGCAGGAGATATGCACCGCAGGAGATGAGTGCCGCAGGAGATGTGCGCCGCAGGCTGTGTGCGCACATTTTTATTAGGAATTTGCGTTAATTATTATTATTTTTTGTAAATAAATGTTTCATTTATGTGCACCGCAGGGTGTGCGACGAGGGAGGGTCACTGCAGGAGATTTGCGCAGCAGGAGATGTGCGCCACTGGAGATGTGCGCCGCAGGAGATGTGCACGCAGGAGATGTGCACCGCAGGAGATGTACACCTCAGGAGACGTGCGCAGCATGAGATGTGCGCCGCAGGAGATGTGCGCCGCAGGAGATCTGCACGCAGGAGATGTGCAACGCAGGAGATGTGCACAGCAGGAGATGTGCGCAGCAGGATGTGTGCACACAGTTTTTTTATTAATTTGATGTAATAATATTTTTTTGTAAATAAATGTTTCATTTATGTGCAACGCAGGGTGTGCGCCGCAGGATGTGCGCCGCAAGAGATGTGCACCGCAGGAGATGTGCGCAGCAGGAGATGTGCGGAGCAGGAGATGTGCACCGCAGGAGATGTGTGCCGCAGAAGATGTGCGCAGCAGGAGATGTGCAGAGCAGGAGATGTGCAGAGCAGGAGATATGCGCAGCAGGAGATGTGCAGAGCAGGAGATGTGCGCTGCAGGATTAGTGCGCAGTTTTTTTATTAATTTGAGTTAATTATTATTTTTTTTTGTAAGTAAATGTTTCATTTATGTGCACCGCAGGGTGTGCGCCACAAGAGATGTGCACCGCCGGAAATGTGCGCAGCAGGAGATGTGCACCGCAGGAGATGTGCGCAGCAGGAGATGTGTACCGCAGGAGCTGTGCTCAGCAGGAGATGTGCACCACTTGAGATGTGTGCTGCAGGAGATGTGCGCCGCAGGCGATATGCGCAGCAGGAGATGTGTGCCGCAGTTTTTTTATTAATATGAGTTAATTTTATTTTTTTTTGTAAATAACTGTTTTATTTATGTGCAACGCAGGGTTCGCAACGCAGGATGTGCGCCGCAAGAGATATGCACTGCAGGAGATGAGCGCAACAGGAGATGTGCACCACAGGAGATGTGCGCAGCAGGAGATGTGCACCGCAGGAGATATGCGCCGCAGGAGATGTGCACCGCAGGAGAAGTGCACGCAGGAGATTAGCACGCAGGAGATGTGCGCCGCAGGATGTGTGCGCACAGTTTTTTTATTAATTTGAGTTAATTATTATAATTTATTTGTAAATAAATGTTTCATTTATGTGCAACGAAGGGTGTGCGCCGCAGGATGTGCACCGCAAGAGATATGCACCGCCGGAGATGTGCACAGCAGGAGATGTGCACCGCAGGAGATGTACACCGCAGGAGATGTGCGCAGCAGGAGATGTGCACCGCAGGAGATGTGTACGCAGGAGATATGCGCCGCAGGAGATGAGTGCCGCAGGAGATGTGCGCCGCAGGATGTGTGCGGAGATGTGCACCGCAGGAGATGTGCGCAGCAGGAGATGTGCACCGCAGGAGATGTGCGCCGCAGGAGATGTGCACCGCAAGAGATGTGCGCAGCAAGAGATTGGCACGCAGGAGATGTGCGCCGCAGGATGTGTGCACCGCAGGATATGTGCGCCGCAGGATGTGTGCGGAGATGTGCACCGCAGGAGATGTGCGCAGCAGGAGATGTGCACCGCAGGAGATGTGCACCGCAGGAGATG
This sequence comes from Pleuronectes platessa, assembly GCF_947347685.1. Classification (NCBI taxonomy): domain Eukaryota; kingdom Metazoa; phylum Chordata; class Actinopteri; order Pleuronectiformes; family Pleuronectidae; genus Pleuronectes; species Pleuronectes platessa. The sequence goes on from NW_026518958.1 coordinate 14,295, forward strand.
TGCGCCGCAGGATGTGTGCGCACAGTTTTTTTATTAATTTTATTTATGTGCATCTTATGTTCTGCAATGCAGGAGATGTGCGCAGCAGGAGATTTGCGCCGCAGGATGTGTGCGCACAGTTTTTTTATTAATTTTATTTATGTGCATCTTATGTTCTGCAATGCAGGAGATGTGCGCAGCAGGAGATTTGCGCCGCAGGATGTGTGCACCGCAGGATATGTGCGCCGCAGGATGTGCGCCGCAAGAGATATGCACCGCCGGAGATGTGCGCAGCAGGAGATGTGCACCGCAGGAGATGTACACCGCAGGAGATGTGCTCAGCATGAGATGTGCACCGCAGGAGATGTACATAGCAGGAGATGTGTGCCGCAGGAGATGTGCACTGCAGGAGATGTGCGCCGCAGGAGATGTGCACGCAGGACATGTGCGCCGCAGGAGATGTACAAAGCAGGAGATGTGCGCCGCAGGCGATATGCGCCACCGGAGATGTGCACCGCAGGAGATGTGCGCTGCAGGAGATCTGCACGCAGGAGATGTGCAACGCAGGAGATGTGCACAACAGGAGATGTGCGCAGCAGGATGTGTGCACACAGTTTTTTTATTAATTTGATGTAATAATATTTTTTTGTAAACAAATGTTTCATTTATGTGCACCGCAGGGTGTGCGCCGCAGGATGTGCGCCGCAAGAGATGTGCACTGCAGGAGATGTGCGCAGCAGGAGATGTGCACCGCAGGAGATGTGTGCCGCAGAAGATGTGCGCAGCAGGAGATGTGCGTCACAGGAGATGTGCAGAGCAGGAGATGTGCGCAGCAGGAGATGTGCAGAGCAGGAGATGTGCGTTGCAGGATTAGTGCGCACAGTTTTTTTATTAATTTGAGTTAATTATTATTTTTTTTTTGTAAGTAAATGTTTCATTTATGTGCACCGCAGGGTCTGCGCCGCAAGAGATGTGCACCGCCGGAAATGTGCGCAGCAGGAGATGTGCACCGCAGGAGATGTGCGCAGCAGGAGATGTGTGCCGCAGGAGATGTGCTCAGCAGGAGATGTGCACCACTTGAGATGTGCGCTGCAGGAGATGTGCGCCGCAGGCGATATGCGCAGCAGGAGATGTGTGCCGCAGTTTTTTTATTAATATGATTTAATTTTAATTTTTTTGTAAATAACTGTTTTATTTATGTGCAACGCAGGGTTCGCAACGCAGGATGTGCGCCGCAAGAGATATGCACCGCAGGAGATGTGCGCAACAGGAGATGTGCAACACAGGAGATGTGCGCAGCAGGAGATGTGTACCGCAGGAGATGTGCGCCGCAGGAGATGTGCACCGCAGGAGAAGTGCACGCAGGAGATTAGCACGCAGGAGATGTGCGCCGCAGGATGTGTGCATACAGTTTTTTTATTAATTTGAGTTAATTATTATAATTTATTTGTAAATAAATGTTTCATTTATGTGCAACGAAGGGTGTGCGCCACAGGATGTGTTCCGCAAGAGATGTGCACCGCCGGAGATGTGCGCAGCAGGAGATGTGCTCCGCAGGAGATGTGCACCGCAGGAGATGTGCGCCTCAGGAGATGTGCACCGCAGGATATGTGCGCCGCAGGATGTGCGCCGCAAGAGATATGCACCGCCGGAGATGTGCGCAGCAGGAGATGTGCACCGCAGGAGATGTGTACGCAGGAGATATGCGCCGCAGGATATGAGTGCCGCAGGAGATGTGCGCCGCAGGATGTGTGCGGAGATGTGCACCGCAGAATATGTGCGCAGCAGGAGATGTGCACCGCAGGAGATGTGCACCGCATGAGATGTGCGCCGCAGGACGTGTGCGCACGGTTTTTTTATTAATTTTATTTATGTGCATCTTATGTTCTGCAATGCAGGAGATGTGCGCAGCAGGAGATTTGCGCCGCAGGATGTGTGCGCACAGTTTTTTTATTAATTTGAGTTAATTATTATAATTTTTTTGTAAATAAATGTTTCATTTATGTGCAACGCAGGGTGTGCGCCGCAGGATGTGCGCCGCAAGAGATGTGCACCGCAGGAGATTTGCGCCGCAGGATGTGTGCGCACAGTTTTTTTATTAATTTGAGTTAATTATTATAATTTTTTTGTAAATAAATGTTTCATTTATGTGCAACGCAGGGTGTGCGCCGCAGGATGTGCGCCGCAAGAGATGTGCACCGCAGGAGATGTGCGCAGCAGGAGATGTGCACCGCAGGAGATGTGCGCCGCAGGAGATGTGCGCCGCAGGATGTGTGCGCACAGTTTTTTTATTAATTTTATTTATGTGCATCTTATGTTCTGCAATGCAGGAGATGTGCGCAGCAGGAGATTTGCGCCGCAGGATGTGTGCGCACAGTTTTTTTATTAATTTGAGTTAATTATTATAATTTTTTGTAAATAAATGTTTCATTTATGTGCAACGCAGGGTATGCGCCGCAGGATGTGCGCCGCAAGAGATGTGCACCGCAGGAGATGTGCGCAGCAGGAGATGTGCACTGCAGGAGATGTGCGCCGCAGGAGATGTGAGTCGCAGGAGATGTACATAGCAGGAGATGTGCGCCGCAGGCGATATGCGCAGCAGGAGATGTGTGCCGCAGTTTTTTTATTAATTTTATTTTATTTTTTTATTGTTTTGTAAATAAATGTTTCATTTATGTGCAACGCAGGGTGTTTTCGCCGCAGGATGTGCGCCGCAAGAGATATGCACCGGCGGAAATGTGCGCAGCAGGAGATGTGCACCGCAGGAGATGTGTACGCAGGAGATTTGCGCCGCAGGAGATGAGTGCCGCAGGAGATGTGCGCCGCAGGCTGTGTGCGCACAGTTTTTTTAGGAATTTGAGTTAATTTTTATTATTTTTTGTAAATAAATGTTTCATTTATGTGCACCGCAGGGTGTGCGACGAGGGAGGGTCACTGCAGGAGATTTGCGCAGCAGGAGATGTGCGCCACTGGAGATGTGCACCGCAGGAGATGTGCACGCAGGAGATGTGCACGCAGGAGATGTGCGCCGCAGGAGATGTGCGCCGCAGGAGATGTACATAGCAGGAGATGTGCACGGAGGACATGTGCGCCGCAGGAGATGTACAAAGCAGGAGATGTGCGCCACAGGCGATATGCGCCACCGGAGATGTGCACCGCAGGAGATGTGCGCCGCAGGAGATCTGCACGCAGGAGATGTGCAACGCAGGAGATGTGCACAGCAGGAGATGTGCGCAGCAGGATGTGTGCACACAGTTTTTTTAGGAATTTGAGTTAATTATTATTATTTTTTGTAAATAAATGTTTCATTTATGTGCACCGCAGGGTGTGCGACGAGGGAGGGTCACTGCAGGAGATTTGCGCAGCAGGAGATGTGCGCCACTGGAGATGTGCACCGCAGGAGATGTGCACGCAGGAGATGTGCACGCAGGAGAAGTGCGCCGCAGGAGATGTGCACCGCAGGAGATGTGTACACAGGAGATATGCGCCGCAGGAGATGAGTGCCGCAGAAGATGTGCGCCGCAGGATGTGTGCGGAGATGTGCACCGCAGGAGATGTGCGCAGCAGGAGATGTGCACCGCAGGAGATGTGCGCCGCAGGAGATGTGCACCGCAGGAGATGTGCGCAGCAGGAGATTGGCACGCAGGAGATGTGCGCCGCAGGATGTGTGCGCACAGTTTTTTTATTAATTTGAGTTAATTATTATAAATTTTTTGTAAATAAATGTTTCATTTATGTGCAACGAAGGGTGTGCGCCACAGGATGTGTTCCGCAAGAGATGTGCACCGCCGGAGATGTGCGCAGCAGGAGATGTGCTCCGCGGGAGATGTGCACCGCAGGAGATGTGCGCCTCAGGAGATGTGCACCGCAGGATATGTGCGCCGCAGGATGTGCGCCGCAAGAGATATGCACCGCCGGAGATGTGCGCAGCAGGAGATGTGCACCGCAGGAGATGTGTACGCAGGAGATATGCGCCGCAGGATATGAGTGCCGCAGGAGATGTGCGCCGCAGGATGTGTGCGGAGATGTGCACCGCAGAATATGTGCGCAGCAGGAGATGTGCACCGCAGGAGATGTGCACCGCTTGAGATGTGCGCCGCAGGACGTGTGCGCACGGTTTTTTTATTAATTTTATTTATGTGCATCTTATGTTCTGCAATGCAGGAGATGTGCGCAGCAGGAGATTTGCGCCGCAGGATGTGTGCGCACAGTTTTTTTATTAATTTGAGTTAATTATTATAATTTTTTTGTAAATAAATGTTTCATTTATGTGCAACGCAGGGTGTGCGCCGCAGGATGTGCGCCGCAAGAGATGTGCACCGCAGGAGATGTGCGCAGCAGGAGATGTGCACCGCAGGAGATGTGCGCCGCAGGAGATGTGCGCCGCAGGATGTGTGCGCACAGTTTTTTTATTAATTTTATTTATGTGCATCTTATGTTCTGCAATGCAGGAGATGTGCGCAGCAGGAGATTTGCGCCGCAGGATGTGTGCGCACAGTTTTTTTATTAATTTGAGTTAATTATTATAATTTTTTGTAAATAAATGTTTCATTTATGTGCAACGCAGGGTATGCGCCGCAGGATGTGCGCCGCAAGAGATGTGCACCGCAGGAGATGTGCGCAGCAGGAGATGTGCACTGCAGGAGATGTGCGCCGCAGGAGATGTGAGTCGCAGGAGATGTACATAGCAGGAGATGTGCGCCGCAGGCGATATGCGCAGCAGGAGATGTGTGCCGCAGTTTTTTTATTAATTTTATTTTATTTTTTTATTGTTTTGTAAATAAATGTTTCATTTATGTGCAACGCAGGGTGTTTTCGCCGCAGGATGTGCGCCGCAAGAGATATGCACCGGCGGAAATGTGCGCAGCAGGAGATGTGCACCGCAGGAGATGTGTACGCAGGAGATATGCGCCGCAGGAGATGAGTGCCGCAGGAGATGTGCGCCGCAGGCTGTGTGCGCACAGTTTTTTTAGGAATTTGAGTTAATTTTTATTATTTTTTGTAAATAAATGTTTCATTTATGTGCACCGCAGGGTGTGCGACGAGGGAGGGTCACTGCAGGAGATTTGCGCAGCAGGAGATGTGCGCCACTGGAGATGTGCACCGCAGGAGATGTGCACGCAGGAGATGTGCACGCAGGAGATGTGCGCCGCAGGAGATGTGCGCCGCAGGAGATGTACATAGCAGGAGATGTGCACGCAGGACATGTGCGCCGCAGGAGATGTACAAAGCAGGAGATGTGCGCCACAGGCGATATGCGCCACATGAGATGTGCACCGCAGGAGATGTGCGCCGCAGGAGATCTGCACGCAGGAGATGTGCAACGCAGGAGATGTGCACAGCAGGAGATGTGCGCAGCAGGATGTGTGCACACAGTTTTTTTATTAATTTGATGTAATAATATTTTTTTGTAAATAAATGTTTCATTTATGTGCACCGCAGGGTGTGCGCCGCAGGATGTGCGCCGCAAGAGATGTGCACCGCAGGAGATGTGCGCAGCAGGAGATGTGCACCGCAGGAGATGTGTGCCGCAGAAGATGTGCGCAGCAGGAGATGTGCAGAGCAGGAGATGTGCAGAGCAGGAGATGTGAGCAGCAGGAGATGTGCAGAGCAGGACATGTGCGTTGCAGGATGTGTGCGCACAGTTTTTTTATTAATTTGAGTTAATTATTATAATTTATTTGTAAATAAATGTTTCATTTATGTGCAACGCAGGGTGTGCGCCGCAGGATGTGCGCCGCAAGAGATGTGCACCGCAGGAGATGTGCGCAGCAGCAGATGTGCACTGCAGGAGATGTGCGCCGCAGGAGATGTGAGTCGCAGGAGATGTACATAGCAGGAGATGTGCGCCGCAGGCGATATGCGCAGCAGGAGATGTGTGCCGCAGTTTTTTTATTAATTTGATTTGATTTTTTTATTTTTTTGTAAATAAATGTTTCATTTATGTGCAACGCAGGGTGTGCGCCGCAGGAGGTGCGCCGCAAGAGATATGCACCGCAGGAGATGTGCGCAACAGGAGATGTGCACCACAGGAGATGTGCGCAGCAGGAGATGTGCACCGCAGGAGATGTGCACCGCAGGAGAAGTGCACGCAGGAGATTAGCACGCAGGAGATGTGCGCCGCAGGATGTGTGTGCACAGTTTTTTTATTAATTTGAGTTAATTATTATAATTTATTTGTAAATAAATGTTTCATTTATGTGCAACGAAGGGTGTGCGCCGCAGGATGTGCACCGCAAGAGATATGCACCGCCGGAGATGTGCACAGCAGGAGATGTGCACCGCAGGAGATGTACACCGCAGGAGATGTGCGCAGCAGGAGATGTGCACCGCAGGAGATGTGTACGCAGGAGATATGTGCCGCAGGAGATGAGTGCCGCAGGAGATGTGCGCCGCAGGATGTGTGCGGAGATGTGCACCGCAGGAGATATGCGCAGCAGGAGATGTGCACCGCAGGAGATGTGCGCCGCAGGAGATGTGCACCGCAAGAGATGTGCGCAGCAAGAGATTGGCACGCAGGAGATGTGCGCCGCAGGATGTGTGCGCACAGTTTTTTTATTAATTTTATATATGTGCACCGCATGTTCTGCAATGCAGGAGATGTGCGCAGCAGGAGATTTGCGCCGCAGGATGTGTGCGCACAGTTTTTTTATTAATTTGAGTTAATTATTATACATTTTTTGTAAATAAATGTTTCATTTATGTGCAACGAAGGGTGTGCGCCACAGGATGTGTGCTGCAAGAGATGTGCACCGCCGGAGATTTGCGCAGCAGGAGATGTGCACCGCAGGAGATGTGCACCGCAGGAGATGTGCACCGCAGGAGATGTGAGCCTCAGGAGATGTGCACCGCAGGAGATGTGCGCCGCAGGATGTGCGCCGCAAGAGATATGCACCGCCGGAGATGTGCGCAGCCGGAGATGTGCACCGCAGGAGATGTACACCGCATGAGATGTGCGCAGCATGAGATGTGCGACGCAGGATGTGTGCGGAGATGTGCACCGCAGGAGATGTGCGCAGCAGGAGATGTGCACCGCAGGAGATGTGCGCCGCAGGAGATGTGCGCCGCAGGATGTGTGCGCACAGTTTTTTTATTAATTTTATTTATGTGCATCTTATGTTCTGCAATGCAGGAGATGTGCGCAGCAGGAGATGTGCACCGCAGGAGATGTGCGCAGCAGGAGATGTGTGCCGCAGGAGATGTGCTCAGCAGGAGATGTGCACCACTTGAGATGTGCGCTGCAGGAGATGTGCGCCGCAGGCGATATGCGCAGCAGGAGAAGTGTGCCGCAGTTTTTTTATTTATATGATTTAATTTTAATTTTTTTGTAAATAACTGTTTTATTTATGCGCAACGCAGGGTTCGCAACGCAGGATGTGCGCCGCAAGAGATATGCACCTTAGGAGATGTGCGCAGCAGGAGATGTGCACCGCAGGAGATGTGCGCCGCAGGAGATGTGCACCGCAGGAGAAGTGCACGCAGGAGATTAGCACGCAGGAGATGTGCGCCGCAGGATGTGTGCGCACAGTTTTTTTATTAATTTGAGTTAATCATTATAATTTATTTGTAAATAAATGTTTCATTTATGTGCAACGAAGGGTGTGCGCCGCAGGATGTGCACCGCAAGAGATATGCACCGCCAGAGATGTGCACAGCAGGAGATGTGCACCGCAGGAGATGTACACCGCAGGAGATGTGCGCAGCAGGAGATGTGCACCGCAGGAGATGTGTATGCAGGAGATATGCGCCGCAGGAGATGAGTGCCGCAGGAGATGTGCGCCGCAGGATGTGTGCGGAGATGTGCACCGCAGGAGATGTGCGCAGCAGGAGATGTGCACCGCAGGAGATGTGCGCCGCAGGAGATGTGCACCGCAGGAGATGTGCGCAGCAGGAGATTGGCACGCAGGAGATGTGCGCCGCAGGATGTGTGCGCACAGTTTTTTTATTAATTTTATTTATGTGCACCGCAGGAGATGTACACCGCAGGAGATGTGCTCAGCATGAGATGTGCACCGCAGGAGATGTGTACGCAGGAGATATGCGCCGCAGGAGATGAGTGCCGCAGGAGATGTGCGCCGCAGGATGTGTGCGGAGATGTGCACCGCAGGAGATGTGCGCAGCAGGAGATGTGCACCGCAGGAGATGTGCACCGCAGGAGATGTGCGCCGCAGGATGTGTGCGCACAGTTTTTTTATTAATTTTATTTATGTGCACCACAGGAGATGTACACCGCAGGAGATGTGCTCAGCATGAGATGTGCACCGCAGGAGATGTGTACGCAGGAGATATGCGCCGCAGGAGATGAGTGCCGCAGGAGATGTGCGCCGCAGGATGTGTGCGGAGATTTGCACCGCAGGAGATGTGCGCAGCAGGAGATGTGCACCGCAGGAGATGTGCACCGCAGTAGATGTGCGCCGCAGGATGTGTGCGCACAGTTTTTTTATTAATTTTATTTATGTGCATCTTATGTTCTGCAATGCAGGAGATGTGCGCAGCAGGAGATTTGCGCCGCAGGATGTGTGCGCACAGTTTTTTTATTAATTTGAGTTAATTATTATAATTTTTTTGTAAATAAATGTTTCATTTATGTGCACCGCAGGGTGTGCGCCGCAGGATGTGCGCCGCAAGAGATGTGCACTGCAGGAGATGTGCGGAGCAGGAGATGTGCACCGCAGGAGATGTGTGCTGCAGAAGATGTTCGCAGCAGGAGATGTGCAGAGCAGGAGATGTGCGCTGCAGGATTAGTGCGCACAGCTTTTTTATTAATTTGAGTTAATTATTATTTTTTTGTAAGTAAATGTTTCATTTATGTGCACCGCAGGGTGTGCGCCACAAGAGATGTGCACCGCCGGAAATGTGCGCAGCTGGAGATGTGCACCGCAGGAGATGTGCGCAGCAGGAGATGTGTGCCGCAGGAGATGTGCTCAGCAGGAGATGTGCACCACTTGAGATGTGCGCTGCAGGAGATGTGCGCCGCAGGCGATATGCGCAGCAGGAGAAGTGTGCCGCAGTTTTTTTATTAATATGAATTAATTTTAATTTTTTTTGTAAATAACTGTTTTATTTATGTGCAACGCAGGGTTCGCAACGCAGGATGTGCGCCGCAAGAGATATGCACCGCAGGAGATGTGCGCAACAGAAGATGTGCACCACAGGAGATGTGCGCAGCAGGAGATGTGCACCGCAGGAGATGTGCGCCGCAGGAGATGTGCACCGCAGGAGAAGTGCACGCAGGAGATTAGCACGCAGGAGATGTGCGCCGCAGGATGTGTGCGCACAGTTTTTTTATTAATTTGAGTTAATTATTATAATTTATTTGTAAATAAATGTTTCATTTATGTGCAACGAAGGGTGTGCGCCGCAGGATGTGCACCGCAAGAGATATGCACCGCCGGAGATGTGCGCAGCAGGAGATGTGCACCGCAGGAGATGTGAGCCTCAGGAGATGTGCACCGCAGGAGATGTGCGCCGCAGGATGTGCGCCGCAAGAGATATGCACCGCCGGAGATGTGCGCAGCCGGAGATGTGCACCGCAGGAGATGTACACCGCAGGAGATGTGCGCAGCATGAGATGTGCACCGCAGGAGATGTGTCCGCAGGAGATATGCGCCGCAGGAGATGTGCGACGCAGGATGTGTGCGGAGATGTGCACCGCAGGAGATGTGCGCAGCAGGAGATGTGCACCGCAGGAGATGTGCCCGCAGGAGATGTGCGCCGCAGGATGTGTGCGCACAGTTTTTTTATTAATTTTATTTATGTGCATCTTATGTTCTACAATGCAGGAGATGTGCGCAGCAGGAGATGTGCACCGCAGGAGATGTGCGCAGCAGGAGATGTGTGCCGCAGGAGATGTGCTCAGCAGGAGATATGCACCGCCGGAGATGTGCACAGCAGGAGATGTGCACCGCAGGAGATGTACACCACAGGAGATGTGCGCAGCAGGAGATGTGCACCGCAGGAGATGTGTACGCAGGAGATATGCGCCGCAGGAGATGAGTGCCGCAGGAGATGTGCGCCGCAGGATGTGTGCGGAGATGTGCACCGCAGGAGATGTGCGCAGCAGGAGATGTGCACCGCAGGAGATGTGCGCCGCAGGAGATGTGCACCGCAGGAGATGTGCGCAGCAGGAGATGTGCACCGCAGGAGATGTGTACGCAGGAGATATGCGCCGCAGGAGATGAGTGCCGCAGGAGATGTGCGCCGCAGGATGTGTGCGGAGATGTGCACCGCAGGAGATGTGCGCAGCAGGAGATGTGCACCGCAGGAGATGTGCGCCGCAGGAGATGTGCACCGCAGGAGATGTGCACCGCAGGAGATGTACACCGCAGGAGATGTGCTCAGCATGAGATGTGCACCGCAGGAGATGTGTACGCAGGAGATATGCGCCGCAGGAGATGAGTGCCGCAGGAGATGTGCGCCGCAGGATGTGTGCGGAGATGTGCACCGCAGGAGATGTGAGCAGCAGGAGATGTGCACCGCAGGAGATGTGCACCGCAGGAGATGTGCGCCGCAGGATGTGTGCATACAGTTTTTTTATTAATTTTAGTTAATTATTATAATTTATATGTAAATAAATGTTTCATTTATGTGCAACGAAGGGTGTGCGCAGCAGGATGTGCGCCGCCGCCGGAGATGTGCGCGGCAGGAGATTTGCACCGCAGGAGATGTACACCGCAGGAGATGTGCGCAGCAGGAGATGTGCACCGCAGGAGATGTGTACGCAGGAGATATGCGCCGCAGGAGATGAGTGCCGCAGGAGATGTGCGCCGCAGGATGTGTGCGCACAGTTTTTTTAGGAATTTGAGTTAATTATTATTATTTTTTGTAAATAAATGTTTCATTTATGTGCACCGCAGGGTGTGCGACGAGGGAGGGTCACTGCAGGAGATTTGCGCAGCAGGAGATGTGCGCCACTGGAGATGTGCACCGCAGGAGATGTGCACGCAGGAGATGTGCACGCAGGAGAAGTGCGCCGCAGGAGATGTGCGCCGCAGGAGATGTACATAGCAGGAGATGTGCGCAGCAGGAGATGTGCACCGCAGGAGATGTGTACGCAGGAGATATGCGCCGCAGGAGATGAGTGCCGCAGAAGATGTGCGCCGCAGGATGTGTGCGGAGATGTGCACCGCAGGAGATGTGCGCAGCAGGAGATGTGCACCGCAGGAGATGTGCGCCGCAGGAGATGTGCACCGCAGGAGATGTGCGCAGCAGGAGATTGGCACGCAGGAGATGTGCGCCGCAGGATGTGTGCGCACAGTTTTTTTATTAATTTTATTTATGTGCACCGCATGTTCTGCAATGCAGGAGATGTGCGCAGCAGGAGATTTGCGCCGCAGGATGTGTGCGCACAGTTTTTTTATTAATTTGAGTTAATTATTATAAATTTTTTGAAAATAAATGTTTCATTTATGTGCAACGAAGGGTGTGCGCCACAGGATGTGTGCCGCAAGAGATGTGCACCGCCGGAGATGTGCGCAGCAGGAGATGTGCTCCGCAGGAGATGTACACCGCAGGAGATGTGCGCCTCAGGAGATGTGCACCGCAGGATTTGTGCGCCGCAGGATGTGCGCCGCAAGAGATATGCACCGCCGGAGATGTGCGCAGCAGGAGATGTGCACCGCAGGAGATGTACACCGCAGGAGATGTACACCGCAGGAGATGTGCTCAGCATGAGATGTGCACCGCAGGAGATGTGCGCCGCAGGAGATGTACATAGCAGGAGATGTGCGCAGCAGGAGATGTGCACCGCAGGAGATGTGTACGCAGGAGATATGCGCCGCAGGAGATGAGTGCCGCAGAAGATGTGCACCGCAGGATGTGTGCGGAGATGTGCACCGCAGGAGATGTGCGCAGCAGGAGATGTGCACCGCAGGAGATGTGCGCCGCAGGAGATGTGCACCGCAGGAGATGTGCGCAGCAGGAGATTGGCACGCAGGAGATGTGCGCCGCAGGATGTGTGCGCACAGTTTTTTTATTAATTTTATTTATGTGCATCTTATGTTCTGCAATGCAGGAGATGTGCGCAGCAGGAGATTTGCGCCGCAGGATGTGTGCGCACAGTTTTTTTATTAATTTGAGTTAATTATCATAATTTTTTTGTAAATAAATGTTTCATTTATGTGCAACGCAGGGTGTGCGCCGCAGGATGTGCGCCGCAAGAGATGTGCACGGCAGGAGATGTGCGCAGCAGGAGATGTGCACTGCAGGAGATGTGCGCCGCAGGAGATGTGAGTCGCAGGAGATGTACATAGCAGGAGATGTGTGCCGCAGGCGATATGCGCAGCAGGAGATGTGTGCCGCAGTTTTTTTATTAATTTGATTTTATTTTTTTATTTTTTTGTAAATAAATGTTTCATTTATGTGCAACGCAGGGTGTGCGCCACAAGAGATATGCACCGGCGGAGATGTGCGCAGCAGGAGATGTGCACCGCAGGAGATGTGTACGCAGGAGATATGCGTCACAGGAGATGAGTGCCGCAGGAGATGTGCGCCGCAGGCTGTGTGCGCACAGTTTTTTTAGGAATTTGAGTTAATTATTATTATTTTTTGTAAATAAATGTTTCATTTATGTGCACCGCAGGGTCTGCGACAAGGGAGGGTCACTGCAGGAGATTTGCGCAGCAGGAGATGTGCGCCACTGGAGATGTGCACCGCAGGAGATGTGCACGCAGGAGATGTGCACGCAGGAGATGTGCGCCGCAGGAGATGTGCGCCGCAGGAGATGTCTATAGCAGGAGATGTGCACGCAGGACATGTGCGCCGCAAGAGATGTACAAAGCAGGAGATGTGCGCCGCAGGCGATATGCGCCACCGGAGATGTGCACCGCAGGAGATGTGTGCCGCAGGAGATCTGCACGCAGGAGATGTGCGCAGCAGGAGATGTGCACCGCAGGAGATGTGTGCCGCAGAAGATGTGTGCAGCAGGAGATGTGAATCACAGGAGATGTGCAGAGCAGGAGATGTGCGCAGCAGGAGATGTGCAGAGCAGGAGATGTGCGTTGCAGGATTAGTGCGCACAGTTTTTTTATTAATTTGAGTTAATTATTATTTTTTTTGTAAGTAAATGTTTCATTTATGTGCACCGCAGGGTGTTAGCCGCAAGAGATGTGCAGCGCCGGAAATGTGCGCAGCAGGAGATGTGCACCGCAGGAGATGTGCGCAGCAGGAGATGTGCACCGCAGGAGATGTGTACGCAGGAGATATGCGCCGCAGGAGATGAGTGCCGCAGGAGATGTGCGCCGCAGGATGTGTGCGCACAGTTTTTTTATTAATTTGAGTTAATTATTATAATTTTTTTGTAAATAAATGTTTCATTTATGTGCAACGCAGGGTGTGCGCCGCAGGATGTGCACTGCCGCCGGAGATGTGCGCGGCAGGAGATGTGCACCGCAGGAGATGTGCGCAGCAGGAGATGTGCACTGCAGGAGATGTGCGCCGCAGGAGATGTGAGTCGCAGGAGATGTACATAGCAGGAGATGTGCGCAGCAGGATGTGTGCACACAGTTTTTTTATTAATTAGATGTAATAATATTTTTTTGTAAATAAATGTTTCATTTATGTGCACCGCAGGGTGTGCGCCGCAGGATGTGCGCCGCAAGAGATGTGCACCGCAGGAGATGTGCGCAGCAGGAGATGTGCACCGCAGGAGATGTCTGCCGCAGAAGATGTGCGCAGCAGGAGATGTGCGTCACAGGAGATGTGCAGAGCAGGAGATGTGCGCAGCAGGAGATGTGCAGAGCAGGACATGTGCGTTGCAGGATTAGTGCGCACAGTTTTTTTATTAATTTGAGTTAATTATTATTTTTTTTTGTAAGTAAATGTTTCATTTATGTGCACCGCAGGGTGTGCGCCGCAAGAGATGTGCACCGCCGGAAATGTGCGCAGCAGGAGATGTGCACCGCAGGAGATGTGCGCAGCAGGAGATGTGTGCCGCAGGAGATGTGCTCAGCAGGAGATGTGCGCCGCAGGCGATATGCGCAGCAGGAGATGTGTGCCGCAGTTTTTTTATTAATATGATTTAATTTTAATTTTTTTGTAAATAACTGTTTTATTTATGTGCAACGCAGGGTTCGCAACGCAGGATGTGCGCCGCAAGAGATATGCACCGCAGGAGATGTGCGCAACAGGAGATGTGCACTGCTGGAGATGTGCGCAGCAGGAGATGTGTGCCGCAGGAGATGTGCTCAGCAGGAGATGTGCAACACTTGAGATGTGCGCTGCAGGAGATGTGCGCCGCAGGCGATATGCGCAGCAGGAGATGTGTGCCGCAGTTTTTTTATTAATATGATTTAATTTTAATTTTTTTTGTAAATAACTGTTTTATTTATGTGCAATGCAGGGTTCGCAACGCAGTGTGCACAGCAGGAGATGTGCGCAGCAGGATGTGTGCACACAGTTTTTTTATTAATTTGATGTAACAATATTTTTTTGTAAATAAATGTTTTATTTATGTGCACCGCAGGGTGTGCGCCGCAGGATGTGCGCCGCAAGAGATGTGCACCGCAGGAGATGTGCGCAGCAGGAGATGTGCACCGCAGGAGATGTGTGCCGCAGAAGATGTGCGCAGCAGGAGATGTGCCTCACAGGAGATGTGCAGAGCAGGAGATGTGCGCAGCAGGAGATGTGCAGAGCAGGAGATGTGCGTTGCAGGATTAGTGCGCACAGTTTTTTTATTAATTTGAGTTAATTATTATTTTTTTTTTGTAAGTAAATGTTTCATTTATGTGCACCGCAGGGTGTGCGCCGCAAGAGATGTGCACCGCCGGAAATGTGCGCAGCAGGAGATGTGCACCGCAGGAGATGTGTACGCAGGAGATATGCGCCGCAGGAGATGAGTGCCGCAGGAGATGTGCGCCGCAGGATGTGTGCGCACAGTTTTTTTAGGAATTTGAGTTAATTATTATTATTTTTTGTAAATAAATGTTTCATTTATGTGCACCGCAGGGTGTGCGACGAGGGAGGGTCACTGCAGGAGATTTGCGCAGCAGGAGATGTGCGCCACTGGAGATGTGCACCGCAGGAGATGTGCACGCAGGAGATGTGCACGCAGGAGATGTGCGCCGCAGGAGATGTGCGCCGCAGGAGATGTACATAGCAGGAGATGTGCACGCAGGAGATGTGCGCCGCAGGAGATGTACAAAGCAGGAGATGTGCGCCGCAGGCGATATGCGCCACCGGAGATGTGCACCGCAGGAGATGTGCGCTGCAGGAGATCTGCACGCAGGAGATGTGCAACGCAGGAGATGTGCACAGCAGGAGATGTGCGCAGCAGGATGTGTGCACACAGTTTTTTTATTAATTTGATGTAATAATATTTTTTTGTAAATAAATGTTTCATTTATGTGCACCGCAGGGTGTGCGCCGCAGGATGTGCGCCGCAAGAGATGTGCACTGCAGGAGATATGCGGAGCAGGAGATGTGCACCGCAGGAGATGTGTGCCGCAGAAGATGTGGGCAGCAGGAGATGTGCAGAGCAGGAGATGTGCGCTGCAGGATTAGTGCGCACAGTTTTTTTATTAATTTGAGTTAATTATTATTTTTTTGTAAGTAAATGTTTCATTTATGTGCACCGCAGGGTTTGCGCCACAAGAGATGTGCACCGCCGGAAATGTGCGCAGCAGGAGATGTGCACCGCAGGAGATGTGCGCAGCAGGAGATGTGTGCCGCAGGAGATGTGCTCAGCAGGAGATGTGCACCACTTGAGATGTGCGCTGCAGGAGATGTGCGCCGCAGGCGATATGCGCAGCAGGAGAAGTGTGCCGCAGTTTTTTTATTAATATGATTTAATTTGAATTTTTTTTGTAAATAACTGTTTTATTTATGTGCAACGCAGGGTTCGCAACGCAGGATGTGCGCCGCAAGAGATATGCACCGCAGGAGATGTGCGCAACAGGAGATGTGCACCACAGGAGATGTGCGCAGCAGGAGATGTGCACCGCAGGAGATGTGCGCCGCAGGAGATGTGCACCGCAGGAGAAGTGCACGCAGGAGATTAGCACGCAGGAGATGTGCGCCGCAGGATGTGTGCGCACAGTTTTTTTATTAATTTGAGTTAATTATTATAATTTATTTGTAAATAAATGTTTCATTTATGTGCAACGAAGGGTGTGCGCCGCAGGATGTGCATCGCAAGAGATATGCACCGCCGGAGATGTGCACAGCAGGAGATGTGCACCGCAGGAGATGTACACCGCAGGAGATGTGCGCAGCAGGAGATGTGCACCGCAGGAGATGTGTACGCAGGAGATATGCGCCACAGGAGATGAGTGCCGCAGGAGATGTGCGCCGCAGGATGTGTGCGGAGATGTGCACCGCAGGAGATGTGCGCAGCAGGAGATGTGCGCCGCAGGAGATGTGCACCGCAAGAGATGTGCGCAGCAAGAGATTGGCAGGCAGGAGATGTGCGCCGCAGGATGTGTGCGCACAGTTTTTTTATTAATTTTATTTATGTGCACCGCATGTTCTGCAATGCAGGAGATGTGCGCAGCAGGAGATTTGCGCCGCAGGATGTGTGCGCACAGTTTTTTTATTAATTTGAGTTAATTATTATAAATTTTTTGTAAATAAATGTTTGATTTATGTGCAACGAAGGGTGTGCGCCACAGGATGTGTGCCGCAAGAGATGTGCACCGCCGGAGATGTGCGCAGCAGGAGATGTGCTCCGCAGGAGATGTGCACCGCAGGAGATGTGAGCTTCAGGAGATGTGCACCGCAGGAGATGTGCGCCGCAGGATGTGCGCCGCAAGAGATATGCACCGCCGGAGATGTGCGCAGCAGGAGATGTGCACCGCAGGAGATGTACACCGCAGGAGATGTGCGCAGCATGAGATGTGCACCGCAGGAGATGTGCGCCGCAGGAGATCTGCACGCAGGAGATGTGCAACGCAGGAGATGTGCAGAGCAGGAGATGTGCGCAGCAGGATGTGTGCACACAGTTTTTTTATTAATTTGATATAATAATATTTTTTTGTAAATAAATGTTTCATTTATGTGCACCGCAGGGTGTGCACCGCAGGATGTGCACCGCAAGAGATGTGCACTGCAGGAGATGTGCGGAGCAGGAGATGTGCAACGCAGGAGATGTGCACCGCAGGAGATGTGCGCAGCAGGAGATGTGTACCGCAGGAGATGTGCTCAGCATGAGATGTGCACCGCAGGAGATGTGCGCCGCAGGAGATCTGCACGCAGGAGATGTGCAACGCAGGAGATGTGCAGAGCAGGAGATGTGCGCAGCAGGATGTGTGCACACATTTTTTTTATTAATTTGATATAATAATATTTTTTTGTAAATAAATGTTTCATTTATGTGCACCGCAGGGTGTGCACCGCAGGATGTGCACCGCAAGAGATGTGCACTGCAGGAGATGTGCGGAGCAGGAGATGTGCAACGCAGGAGATGTGCACCGCAGGAGATGTGCACCGCAGGAGATGTACACCGCAGGAGATGTGCGCAGCATGAGATGTGCACCGCAGGAGATGTGCGCCGCAGGAGATCTGCACGCAGGAGATGTGCAACGCAGGAGATGTGCAGAGCAGGAGATGTGCGCAGCAGGATGTGTGCACACAGTTTTTTTATTAATTTGATATAATAATATTTTTTTGTAAATAAATGTTTCATTTATGTGCACCGCAGGGTGTGCACCGCAGGATGTGCACTGCAAGAGATGTGCACTGCAGGAGATGTGCGGAGCAGGAGATGTGCAACGCAGGAGATGTGCGCAGCAGGAGATGTGCACCGCAGGAGATGTGCGCAGCAGGAGATGTGTGCCGCAGGAGATGTGCTCAGCAGGAGATGTGCGCCGCAGGCGATATGCGCAGCAGGAGATGAGTGCCGCAGTTTTTTTTATTAATATGATTTAATTTTAATTTTTTTTGTAAATAACTGTTTTATTTATGTGCAATGCAGGGTTCGCAACGCAGGATGTGCGCCGCAAGAGATATGCACCGCAGGAGATGTGCGCAACAGGAGATGTGCACCACAGGAGATGTGCGCAGCAGGAGATGTGCGCCGCAGGATGTGTGCGCACAGTTTTTTTATTAATTTTATTTATGTGCACTGCATGTTCTGCAATGCAGGAGATGTGCGCAGCAGGAGATTTGCGCCACAGGATGTGTGCGCACAGTTTTTTTATTAATTTTAGTTAATTATTATAATTTTATTGTAAATAAATGTTTCATTCATGTGCAACGAAGGGTGTGCGCCGCAGGATGTGCGCCGCAAGAGATGTGCACCGCCGGAGATTTGCGCAGCAGGAGATGTGCACCGCAGGAGATGTGCGCCGCAGGAGATGTGTACGCAGGAGATATGCGCCGCAGGAGATGTGCGCCGCAGGATGTGTGCGCACAGTTTTTTTAGGAATTTGAGTTAATTATTATTATTTTTTGTAAATAAATGTTTCATTTATGTGCACCGCAGGGTGTGCGACGAGGGAGGGTCACTGCAGGAGATTTGCGCAGCAGGAGATCTGCGCCACTGGAGATGTGCACCGCAGGAGATGTGCACGCAGGAGATGTGAACGCAGGAGATGTGCGCCGCAGGAGATGTACATAGCAGGAGATGTACATAGCAGGAGATGTGCACGCAGGAGATGTGCGCCGCAGGAGATGTACAATGCAGGAGATGTGCGCCGCAGGCGATATGCGCCACCGGAGATGTGCACCGCAGGAGATTTGCGCCGCAGGAGATCTGCACGCAGGAGATGTGCAACGCAGGAGATGTGCACAGCAGGAGATGTGCGCAGCAGGATGTGTGCACACAGTTTTTTTATTAATTTGATGTAATAATATTTTTTTGTAAATAAATGTTTCATTTATGTGCACCGCAGGGTGTGCGCCGCAGGATGTGCGCCGCAAGAGATGTGCACCGCCGGAGATTTGCGCAGCAGGAGATGTGCACCGCAGGAGATGTGCGCCGCAGGAGATGTGTACGCAGGAGATATGCGCCGCAGGAGAAGTGCGCCGCAGGATGTGTGCGCAGAGTTTTTTTAGGAATTTGAGTTAATTATTATTATTTTTTGTAAATAAATGTTTCATTTATGTGCACCGCAGGGTGTGCGACGAGGGAGGGTCACTGCAGGAGATTTGCGCAGCAGGAGATCTGCGCCACTGGAGATGTGCTCCGCAGGAGATGTGCGCCGCAGGCGATATGCGCAGCAGGAGAAGTGTGCCGCAGTTTTTTTATTAATATGATTTAATTTAAATTTTTTTTGTAAATAACTGTTTTATTTATGTGCAACGCAGGGTTAGCAACGCAGGATGTGCGCCGCAAGAGATATGCACCACAGGAGATGTGCGCAACAGGAGATGTGCACCACAGGAGATGTGCGCAGCAGGAGATGTGCACCGCAGGAGATGTGCGCCGCAGGAGATGTGCACCGCAGGAGAAGTGCACGCAGGAGATTAGCACGCAGGAGATGTGCGCCGTAGGATGTGTGCGCACAGTTTTTTTATTAATTTGAGTTAATTATTATAATTTATTTGTAAATAAATGTTTCATTTATGTGCAACGAAGGGTGTGCGCCGCAGGATGTGCACCGCAAGAGATATGCACCGCCGGAGATGTGCACAGCAGGAGATGTGCACCGCAGGAGATGTACACCGCAGGAGATATGAGCAGCAGGAGATGTGCACCGCAGGAGATGTGTACGCAGGAGATATGCACCGCAGGAGATGAGTGCCGCAGGAGATGTGCGCCGCAGGATGTGTGCGGAGAGGTGCACCGCAGGAGATGTGCGCAGCAGGAGATGTGCGCCGCAGGAGATGTGCACCGCAAGAGATGTGCGCAGCAAGAGATTGGCAGGCAGGAGATGTGCGCCGCAGGTTGTGTGCGCACAGTTTTTTTATTAATTTTATTTATTTGCACCGCATGTTCTGCAATGCAGGAGATGTGCGCAGCAGGAGATTTGCGCCGCAGGATGTGTGCGCACAGTTTTTTTATTAATTTGAGTTAATTATTATAAATTTTTTGTAAATAACTGTTTCATTTATGTGCAACGAAGGGTGTGCGCCACAGGATGTGTGCCGCAAGAGATGTGCACCGCCGGAGATATGCGCAGCAGGAGATGTGCACCGCAGGAGATGTGCACCGCAGGAGATGTGAGCTTCAGGAGATGTGCACCGCAGGAGATGTGCGCCGCAGGATGTGCGCCGCAAGAGATATGCACCGCCGGAGATGTGCGCAGCAGGAGATGTGCACCGCAGGAGATGTACACCGCAGGAGATGTGCGCAGCATGAGATGTGCACCGCAGGAGATGTGCGCCGCAGGAGATCTGCACGCAGGAGATGTGCAACGCAGGAGATGTGCAGAGCAGGAGATGTGCGCAGCAGGATGTATGCACACAGTTTTTTTATTAATTTGATATAATAATATTTTTTTGTAAATACATGTTTCATTTATGTGCACCACAGGGTGTGCGCCGCAGGATGTGCGCCGCCGCCGGAGATGTGCGCGGCAGGAGATTTGCACCGCAGGAGATGTACACCGCAGGAGATGTGCGGAGCAGGAGATGTGCACCGCAGGAGATGTGCACACAGGAGAAGTGCGCCGCAGGAGATGTGCGCCGCAGGAGATGTACATAGCAGGAGATGTGCGCAGCAGGAGATGTGCACCGCAGGAGATGTGTACGCAGGAGATATGCGCCGCAGGAGATGAGTGCCGCAGAAGATGTGCGCCGCAGGATGTGTGCGCAGCAGGAGATGTGCTCCGCAGGAGATGTGCACCGCAGGAGATGTGCTTCTCAGGAGATGTGCACCGCAGGATGTGTGCGCCGCAGGATGTGCGCCGCAAGAGATATGCACCGCCGGAGATGTGCGCAGTAGGAGATGTGCACCGCAGGAGATGTACACCCCAGGAGATGTGCTCAGCATGAGATGTGCACCGCAGGAGATGTGTACGCAGGAGATATGCGCCGCAGGAGATGAGTGCCGCAGGAGATGTGCGCCGCAGGATGTGTGCGGAGATGTGCACCGCAGAATATGTGCGCAGCATGAGATGTGCACCGCAGGAGATGTGCACCGCAGGAGATGTGCGCCGTAGGATGTGTGCGCACAGTTTTTTTATTAATTTTATTTATGTGCATCTTATGTTCTGCAATGCAGGAGATGTGCGCAGCAGGAGATTTGCGCCGCAGGATGTGTGCGCACAGTTTTTTTATTAATTTGAGTTAATTATTATAATTTTTTTGTAAATAAATGTTTCATTTATGTGCAACGCAGGGTGTGCGCCGCAGGATGTGCGCCGCAAGAGATGTGCACCGCAGGAGATGTGCGCAGCATGAGATGTGCACCGCAGGAGATGTGCGACGCAGGATGTGTGCGGAGATGTGCACCGCAGGAGATGTGCGCAGCAGGAGATGTGCACCGCAGGAGATGTGCACCGCAGGAGATGTGCGCCGCAGGATGTGTGCGCACATTTTTTTTATTAATTTTATTTATGTGCATCTTATGTTCTGCAATGCAGGAGATGTGCGCACAGTTTTTTTATTAATTTGAGTTAATTATTATAATTTTTTTGTAAATAAATGTTTCATTTATGTGCAACGCAGGGTGTGCGCCGCAGGATGTGCGCCGCAGGAGATGTGCACCGCAGGAGATGTGCGCAGCAGGAGATGTGCACTGCAGGAGATGTGCGCCGCAGGAGATGTGAGTCGCAGGAGATGTACATAGCAGGAGATGTGCGCCGCAGGCGATATGCGCAGCAGGAGATGTGTGCCGCAGTTTTTTTATTAATTTGATTTTATTTTTTTATTGTTTTGTAAATAAATGTTTCATTTATGTGCAACGCAGGGTGTTTTCGCCGCAGGATTTGCGCCGCAAGAGATATGCACCGGCGGAGATGTGCGCAGCAGGAGATGTGCACCGCAGGAGATGTGCGCAGCAGGAGATGTGCACCGCAGGAGATGTGCACCGCAGGAGATGTGCACCGCAGGATGTGTGCGCACAGTTTTTTTATTAATTTGAGTTAATTATTATAATTTTTTTGTAAATAAATGTTTCATTTATGTGCAACGCAGGGTGTGCGCCGCAGGATGTGCGCCGCAGGAGATGTGCACCGCAGGAGATGTGCGCAGCAGGAG
Source organism: Pleuronectes platessa (assembly GCF_947347685.1). NCBI lineage: Eukaryota > Metazoa > Chordata > Actinopteri > Pleuronectiformes > Pleuronectidae > Pleuronectes > Pleuronectes platessa. The sequence continues at coordinate 36,348 of NW_026518958.1, forward strand.
ATGTGCACTGCAGGAGATGTGCGCCGCAGGAGATGTGAGTCGCAGGAGATGTACATAGCAGGAGATGTGCGCCGCAGGCGATATGCGCAGCAGGAGATGTGTGCCGCAGTTTTTTTATTAATTTGATTTTAATTTTTTATTGTTTTGTAAATAAATGTTTCATTTATGTGCACCGCAGGGTGTACGACGAGGGAGGGTCACTGCAGGAGATTTGCGCAGCAGGAGATCTGCGCCACTGGAGATGTGCACCGCAGGAGATGTGCACGCAGGAGATGTGCACGCAGGAGATGTGCGCCGCAGGAGATGTGCGCCGCAGGAGATGTACATAGCAGGAGATGTGCACGCAGGAGATGTGCGCCGCAGGAGATGTACAAAGCAGGAGATGTGCGCCGCAGGCGATATGCGCCACCGGAGATGTGCACCGCAGGAGATGTGCGCCGCAGGAGATCTGCACGCAGGAGATGTGCAACGCAGGAGATGTGCACAGCAGGAGATGTGCGCAGCAGGATGTGTGCACACAGTTTTTTTATTAATTTGATGTAATAATATTTTTTTGTAAATAAATGTTTCATTTATGTGCACCGCAAGGTGTGCGCCGCAGGATGTGCGCCGCAAGAGATGTGCACCGCAAGAGATGTGCGCAGCAGGAGATGTGCACCGCAGGAGATGTGCATTGCAGGAGATGTGCAGAGCAGGAGATGTGCATTGCAAGATTAGTGCGCACAGTTTTTTCATTAATTTGAGTTAATTATTATTTGTTTTTTGTAAGTAAATGTTTCATTTATGTGCACCGCAGGGTGTGCGCCGCAAGAGATGTGCACCGCCGGAAATGTGCGCAGCAGGAGATGTGCACCGCAGGAGATGTGCGCAGCAGGAGATGTGTGCCGCAGGAGATGTGCTCAGCAGGAGATGTGCACCACTTGAGATGTGCGCTGCAGGAGATGTGCGCCGCAGGCGATATGCGCAGTAGGAGATGTTTGCCGCAGTGTTTTTATTAATATGATTTCATTTTAATTTTTTTTGTAAATAACTGTTTTATTTATGTGCAACGCCGGGTTCGCAACGCAGGATGTGCGCCGCAAGAGATATGCACCGCAGGAGATGTGCGCAACAGGAGATGTGCACCACAGGAGATGTGCACAGCAGGAGATGTGCACCGCAGGAGATGTGCGCCGCAGGAGATGTGCACCGCAGGAGAAGTGCACGCAGAAGATTAGCACGCAGGAGATGTGCGCCGCAGGATGTGTGCATACAGTTTTTTCATTAATTTGAGTTAATTATTATAATTTATTTGTAAATAAATGTTTCATTTATGTGCAACGAAGGGTGTGCGCCGCAGGATGTGCGCCGCCGCCGGAGATGTGCGCGGCAGGAGATTTGCACCGCAGGAGATGTGCGCAACAGGAGATGTGCACCACAGGAGATGTGCGCAGCAGGAGATGTGCACCGCAGGAGATGTGCGCCGCAGGATGTGTGCGCCGAGTTTTTTTATTAATTTTATTTATGTGCACTGCATGTTCTGCAATGCAGGAGATGTGCGCAGCAGGAGATTTGCGCCACAGGATGTGTGCGCACAGTTTTTTTATTAATTTGAGTTAATTATTATAATTTTATTGTAAATAAATGTTTCATTCATGTGCAACGAAGGGTGTGCGCCGCAGGATGTGCGCCGCAAGAGATGTGCACCGCCGGAGATTTGCGCAGCAGGAGATGTGCACCGCAGGAGATGTGCGCCGCAGGAGATGTGTACGCAGGAGATATGCGCCGCAGGAGATGAGTGCCGCAGGAGATGTGCGCCGCAGGATGTGTGCGCACAGTTTTTTTAGGAATTTGAGTTAATTATTATTATTTTTTGTAAATAAATGTTTCATTTATGTGCACCGCAGGGTGTACGACGAGGGAGGGTCACTGCAGGAGATTTGCGCAGCAGGAGATCTGCGCCACTGGAGATGTGCACCGCAGGAGATGTGCACGCAGGAGATGTGCACGCAGGAGATGTGCGCCGCAGGAGATGTGCGCCGCAGGAGATGTACATAGCAGGAGATGTGCACGCAGGAGATGTGCGCCGCAGGAGATGTACAAAGCAGGAGATGTGCGCCGCAGGCGATATGCGCCACCGGAGATGTGCACCGCAGGAGATGTGCGCCGCAGGAGATCTGCACGCAGGAGATGTGCAACGCAGGAGATGTGCACAGCAGGAGATGTGCGCAGCAGGATGTGTGCACACAGTTTTTTTATTAATTTGATGTAATAATATTTTTTTGTAAATAAATGTTTCATTTATGTGCACCGCAAGGTGTGCGCCGCAGGAAGTGCGCCGCAAGAGATGTGCACCGCAAGAGATGTGCGCAGCAGGAGATGTGCACCGCAGGAGATGTGCATTGCAGGAGATGTGCAGAGCAGGAGATGTGCATTGCAAGATTAGTGCGCACAGTTTTTTTATTAATTTGAGTTAATTATTATTTGTTTTTTGTAAGTAAATGTTTCATTTATGTGCACCGCAGGGTGTGCGCCGCAAGAGATGTGCACCGCCGGAAATGTGCGCAGCAGGAGATGTGCACCGCAGGAGATGTGCGCAGCAGGAGATGTGTGCCGCAGGAGATGTGCTCAGCAGGAGATGTGCACCACTTGAGATGTGCGCTGCAGGAGATGTGCGCCGCAGGCGATATGCGCAGTAGGAGATGTTTGCCGCAGTGTTTTTATTAATATGATTTCATTTTAATTTTTTTTGTAAATAACTGTTTTATTTATGTGCAACGCAGGGTTCGCAACGCAGGATGTGCGCCGCAAGAGATATGCACCGCAGGAGATGTGCGCAACAGGAGATGTGCACCACAGGAGATGTGCGCAGCAGGAGATGTGCACCGCAGGAGATGTGCGCCGCAGGAGATGTGCACCGCAGGAGAAGTGCACGCAGAAGATTAGCACGCAGGAGATGTGCGCCGCAGGATGTGTGCATACAGTTTTTTTATTAATTTGAGTTAATTATTATAATTTATTTGTAAATAAATGTTTCATTTATGTGCAACGAAGGGTGTGCGCCGCAGGATGTGCGCCGCCGCCGGAGATGTGCGTGGCAGGAGATTTGCACCGCAGGAGATGTACACCGCAGGAGATGTGCGCAGCAGGAGATGTGCACCGCAGGAGATGTGTACGCAGGAGATATGCGCCGCAGGACATGAGTGCCGCAGGAGATGTGCGCCGCAGGATGTGTGCGCACAGTTTTTTTAGGAATTTGAGTTAATTATTATCATTTTTTGTAAATAAATGTTTCATTTATGTGCACCGCAGGGTGTGCGACGAGGGAGGGTCACTGCAGGAGATTTGCGCAGCAGGAGATGTGCGCCACTGGAGATGTGCACCGCAGGAGATGTGCACGCAGGAGATGTGCACGCAGGAGAAGTGCGCCGCAGGAGATGTGCGCCGCAGGAGATGTACATAGCAGGAGATGTGCGCAGCAGGAGATGTGCACCTCAGGAGATGTGTACGCAGGAGATATGCGCCGCAGGAGATGAGTGCCGCAGAAGATGTGCGCCGCAGGATGTGTGCGGAGATGTGCACCGCAGGAGATGTGCGCAGCAGGAGATGTGCACCGCAGGAGATGTGCGCCGCAGGAGATGTGCACCGCAGGAGATGTGCGCAGCAGGAGATTGGCACGCAGGAGATGTGCGCCGCAGGATGTGTAAGCACAGTTTTTTTATTAATTTTATTTATGTGCACCGCATGTTCTGCAATGCAGGAGATGTGCGCAGCAGGAGATTTGCGCCACAGGATATGTGCGCACAGTTTTTTTATTAATTTGAGTTAATTATTATAATTTTAATGTAAATAAATGTTTCATTCATGTGCAACGAAGGGTGTGCTCCGCAGGATGTGCGCCGCAAGAGATGTGCACCGCCGGAGATTTGCGCAGCAGGAGATGAGTGCCGCAGGAGATGTGCGCCGCAGGATGTGTGCGCACAGTTTTTTTAGGAATTTGAGTTAATTATTATTATTTTTTGTAAATAAATGTTTCATTTATGTGCACCGCAGGGTGTACGACGAGGGAGGGTCACTGCAGGAGATTTGCGCAGCAGGAGATCTGCGCCACTGGAGATGTGCACCGCAGGAGATGTGCACGCAGGAGATGTGCACGCAGGAGATGTGCGCTGCAGGAGATGTGCGCCGCAGGAGATGTACATAGCAGGAGATGTGCACGCAGGAGATGTGCGCCGCAGGAGATGTACAAAGCAGGAGATGTGCGCCGCAGGCGATATGCGCCACCGGAGATGTGCACCGCAGGAGATGTGCGCCGCAGGAGATCTGCACGCAGGAGATGTGCAACGCAGGAGATGTGCGCAGCAGGATGTGTGCACACAGTTTTTTTATTAATTTGATGTAATAATATTTTTTTGTAAATAAATGTTTCATTTATGTGCACCGCAAGGTGTGCGCCGCAGGATGTGCGCCGCAAGAGATGTGCGCAGCAGGAGATGTGCACCGCAGGAGATGTGCATTGCAGGAGATGTGCAGAGCAGGAGATGTGCATTGCAAGATTAGTGCGCACAGTTTTTTTATTAATTTTATTTATGTGCACCGCATGTTCTGCAATGCAGGAGATGTGCGCAGCAGGAGATTTGCGCCGCAGGATGTGTGCGCACAGTTTTTTTATTAATTTGAGTTAATTATTATAAATTTTTTGTAAATAAATGTTTCATTTATGTGCAACGAAGGGTGTGCGCCACAGGATGTGTGCCGCAAGAGATGTGCACCGCCGGAGATGTGCACCGCAGGAGATGTGCGCTGCAGGAGATCTGCACGCAGGAGATGTGCAACGCAGGAGATGTGCACCGCAGGAGATGTGCGCTGCAGGAGATCTGCACGCAGGAGATGTGCAACGCAGGAGATGTGCACCGCAGGGTGTGCGCCGCAGGATGTGCGCCGCAAGAGATGTGCACTGCAGGAGATGTGTGCAGCAGGAGATGTGCACCGCAGGAGATGTGTGCCGCAGAAGATGTGCGCAGCAGGAGATGTGCGTCACAGGAGATGTGCGTCACAGGAGATGTGCGCAGCAGGAGATGTGCAGAGCAGGAGATGTGCGTTGCAGGATTAGTGCGCACAGTTTTTTTATTAATTTGAGTTAATTATTATTTTTTTTTTGTAAGTAAATGTTTCATTTATGTGCACCGCAGGGTGTGCGCCGCAAGAGATGTGCACCGCCGGAGATGTGCACCGCAGGAGATGTGCGCTGCAGGAGATCTGCACGCAGGAGATGTGCAACGCAGGAGATGTGCACCGCAGGAGATGTGCGCTGCAGGAGATCTGCACGCAGGAGATGTGCAACGCAGGAGATGTGCACCGCAGGGTGTGCGCCGCAGGATGTGCGCCGCAAGAGATGTGCACTGCAGGAGATGTGTGCAGCAGGAGATGTGCACCGCAGGAGATGTGTGCCGCAGAAGATGTGCGCAGCAGGAGATGTGCGTCACAGGAGATGTGCGTCACAGGAGATGTGCGCAGCAGGAGATGTGCAGAGCAGGAGATGTGCGTTGCAGGATTAGTGCGCACAGTTTTTTTATTAATTTGAGTTAATTATTATTTTTTTTTTGTAAGTAAATGTTTCATTTATGTGCACCGCAGGGTGTGCGCCGCAAGAGATGTGCACCGCCGGAAATGTGCGCAGCAGGAGATGTGCACCGCAGGAGATGTGCGCAGCAGGAGATGTGTGCCGCAGGAGATGTGCTCAGCAGGAGATGTGCACCACTTGAGATGTGCGCTGCAGGAGATGTGCACCACAGGAGATGTGCGCAGCAGGAGATGTGCACCGCAGTTTTTTTATTAATATGATTTAATTTTAATTTTTTTGTAAACAACTGTTTTATTTATGTGCAACGCAGGGTTCGCAACGCAGGATGTGCGCCGCAAGAGATATGCACCGCAGGAGATGTGCGCAACAGGAGATGTGCACCACAGGAGATGTGCGCAGCAGGAGATGTGCACCGCAGGAGATGTGCTCCGCAGGAGATGTGCACCGCAGGAGATTAGCACGCAGGAGATGTGCGCCGCAGGATGTATGCGCACAGTTTTTTTATTAATTTGAGTTAATTATTATAATTTATTTGTAAATAAATGTTTCATTTATGTGCAACGAAGGGTGTGCGCCGCAGGATGTGCACCGCCGCCGGAGATGTGCGCGGCAGGAGATGTGCACCGCAGGAGATGTACACCGCAGGAGATGTGCGCAGCAGGAGATGTGCACCGCAGGAGATGTGTACGCAGGAGATATGCGCCGCAGGAGATGAGTGCCGCAGGAGATGTGCGCCGCAGGATGTGTGCGCACAGTTTTTTTAGGAATTTGAGTTAATTATTATTATTTTTTATAAATAAATGTTTCATTTATGTGCACCGCAGGGTGTGCGACGAGGGAGGGTCACTGCAGGAGATTTGCGCAGCAGGAGATGTGCGCCACTGGAGATGTGCACCGCAGGAGATGTGCACGCAGGAGATGTGCACGCAGGAGATGTGCGCCGCAGGAGATGTGCACGCAGGAGATGTGCACGCAGGAGATGTGCGCCGCAGAAGATGTGCGCCGCAGGATATGTACATAGCAGGAGATGTGCACCGCAGGAGATGTGCGCCGCAGGAGATGTGCGCCGCAGGATGTGTGCGCACAGTTTTTTTATTAATTTTATTTATGTGCATCTTATGTTCTGCAATGCAGGAGATGTGCACTGCAGGAGATGTGCGCCGCAGGAGATGTGAGTCGCAGGAGATGTACATAGCAGGAGATGTGCGCCGCAGGCGATATGCGCAGCAGGAGATGTGTGCCGCAGTTTTTTTATTAATTTGATTTTATTTTTTTATTTTTTTGTAAATAAATGTTTCATTTATGTGCAACGCAGGGTGTGCGACGAGGGAGGGTCACTGCAGGAGATTTGCGCAGCAGGAGATGTGCGCCGCAGGAGATGAGTGCCGCAGAAGATGTGCGCCGCAGGATGTGTGCGGAGATGTGCACCGCAGGAGATGTGCGCAGCAGGAGATGTGCACCGCAGGAGATGTGCGCCGCAGGAGATGTGCACCGCAGGAGATGTGCGCAGCAGGAGATTGGCACGCAGGAGATGTGCGCCGCAGGATGTGTGCGCACAGTTTTTTTATTAATTTTATTTATGTGCACCGCATGTTCTGCAATGCAGGAGATGTGCGCAGCAGGAGATTTGCGCCGCAGGATGTGTGCGCACAGTTTTTTTATTAATTTGAGTTAATTATTATACATTTTTTGTAAATAAATGTTTCATTTATGTGCAATGAAGGGTGTGCGCCACAGGATGTGTGCCGCAAGAGATGTGCACCGCCGGAGATGTGCGCAGCAGGAGATGTGCTCCGCAGGAGATGTGCACCGCAGGAGATGTGCGCCTCAGGAGATGTGCACCGCCGGAGATGTGCGCAGCAGGAGATGTGCACCGCAGGAGATGTACACCTCAGGAGATGTGCTCAGCATGAGATGTGCGCCGCAGGAGATGAGTGCCGCAGGAGATGTGCGCCGTAGGATGTGTGCGGAGATGTGCACCGCAGAATATGTGCGCAGCAGGAGATGTGCGCCACTGGAGATGTGCACCGCAGGAGATGTGCACGAAGGAGATGTGCACGCAGGAGATGTGCGCCGCAGGAGATGTGCGCCGCAGGAGATGTACATAGCAGGAGATGTGCACGCAGGACATGTGCGCCGCAGGAGATGTACAAAGCAGGAGATGTGCGCCGCAGGCGATATGCGCCACCGGAGATGTGCACCGCGGGAGATGTGCGCCGCAGGAGATCTGCACGCAGGAGATGTGCAACGCAGGAGATGTGCACAGCAGGAGATGTGCGCAGCAGGATGTGTGCACACAGTTTTTTTATTAATTTGATGTAATAATATTTTTTTGTAAATAAATGTTTCATTTATGTGCAACGCAGGGTGTTTTCGCCGCAGGATGTGCGCCGCAAGAGATATGCACCGGCGGAGATGTGCGCAGCAGGAGATGCGCACCGCAGGAGATGTGTACGCAGGAGATATGCGCCGCAGGAGATGAGTGCCGCAGGAGATGTGCGCCGCAGGCTGTGTGCGCACAGTTTTTTTATTAATTTGAGTTAATTATTATTATTTTTTGTAAGTAAATGTTTCATTTATGTGCACCGCAGGGTGTGCGCCGCAAGAGATGTGCACCGCCGGAAATGTGCGCAGCAGGAGATGTGCACCGCAGGAGATGTGCGCAGCAGGAGATGTGTGCCGCAGGAGATGTGCTCAGCAGGAGATGTGCACCACTTGAGATGTGCGCTGCAGGAGATGTGCACCACAGGAGATGTGCGCAGCAGGAGATGTGCACCGCAGTTTTTTTATTAATATGATTTAATTTTAATTTTTTTGTAAACAACTGTTTTATTTATGTGCAACGCAGGGTTCGCAACGCAGGATGTGCGCCGCAAGAGATATGCACCGCAGGAGATGTGCGCAACAGGAGATGTGCACCACAGGAGATGTGCGCAGCAGGAGATGTGCACCGCAGGAGATGTGCTCCGCAGGAGATGTGCACCGCAGGAGATTAGCACGCAGGAGATGTGCGCCGCAGGATGTATGCGCACAGTTTTTTTATTAATTTGAGTTAATTATTATAATTTATTTGTAAATAAATGTTTCATTTATGTGCAACGAAGGGTGTGCGCCGCAGGATGTGCACCGCCGCCGGAGATGTGCGCGGCAGGAGATGTGCACCGCAGGAGATGTACACCGCAGGAGATGTGCGCAGCAGGAGATGTGCACCGCAGGAGATGTGTACGCAGGAGATATGCGCCGCAGGAGATGAGTGCCGCAGGAGATGTGCGCCGCAGGATGTGTGCGCACAGTTTTTTTAGGAATTTGAGTTAATTATTATTATTTTTTATAAATAAATGTTTCATTTATGTGCACCGCAGGGTGTGCGACGAGGGAGGGTCACTGCAGGAGATTTGCGCAGCAGGAGATGTGCGCCACTGGAGATGTGCACCGCAGGAGATGTGCACGCAGGAGATGTGCACGCAGGAGATGTGCGCCGCAGGAGATGTGCACGCAGGAGATGTGCACGCAGGAGATGTGCGCCGCAGAAGATGTGCGCCGCAGGATATGTACATAGCAGGAGATGTGCACCGCAGGAGATGTGCGCCGCAGGAGATGTGCGCCGCAGGATGTGTGCGCACAGTTTTTTTATTAATTTTATTTATGTGCATCTTATGTTCTGCAATGCAGGAGATGTGCACTGCAGGAGATGTGCGCCGCAGGAGATGTGAGTCGCAGGAGATGTACATAGCAGGAGATGTGCGCCGCAGGCGATATGCGCAGCAGGAGATGTGTGCCGCAGTTTTTTTATTAATTTGATTTTATTTTTTTATTTTTTTGTAAATAAATGTTTCATTTATGTGCAACGCAGGGTGTGCGACGAGGGAGGGTCACTGCAGGAGATTTGCGCAGCAGGAGATGTGCGCCGCAGGAGATGAGTGCCGCAGAAGATGTGCGCCGCAGGATGTGTGCGGAGATGTGCACCGCAGGAGATGTGCGCAGCAGGAGATGTGCACCGCAGGAGATGTGCGCCGCAGGAGATGTGCACCGCAGGAGATGTGCGCAGCAGGAGATTGGCACGCAGGAGATGTGCGCCGCAGGATGTGTGCGCACAGTTTTTTTATTAATTTTATTTATGTGCACCGCATGTTCTGCAATGCAGGAGATGTGCGCAGCAGGAGATTTGCGCCGCAGGATGTGTGCGCACAGTTTTTTTATTAATTTGAGTTAATTATTATACATTTTTTGTAAATAAATGTTTCATTTATGTGCAATGAAGGGTGTGCGCCACAGGATGTGTGCCGCAAGAGATGTGCACCGCCGGAGATGTGCGCAGCAGGAGATGTGCTCCGCAGGAGATGTGCACCGCAGGAGATGTGCGCCTCAGGAGATGTGCACCGCCGGAGATGTGCGCAGCAGGAGATGTGCACCGCAGGAGATGTACACCTCAGGAGATGTGCTCAGCATGAGATGTGCGCCGCAGGAGATGAGTGCCGCAGGAGATGTGCGCCGTAGGATGTGTGCGGAGATGTGCACCGCAGAATATGTGCGCAGCAGGAGATGTGCGCCACTGGAGATGTGCACCGCAGGAGATGTGCACGAAGGAGATGTGCACGCAGGAGATGTGCGCCGCAGGAGATGTGCGCCGCAGGAGATGTACATAGCAGGAGATGTGCACGCAGGACATGTGCGCCGCAGGAGATGTACAAAGCAGGAGATGTGCGCCGCAGGCGATATGCGCCACCGGAGATGTGCACCGCGGGAGATGTGCGCCGCAGGAGATCTGCACGCAGGAGATGTGCAACGCAGGAGATGTGCACAGCAGGAGATGTGCGCAGCAGGATGTGTGCACACAGTTTTTTTATTAATTTGATGTAATAATATTTTTTTGTAAATAAATGTTTCATTTATGTGCAACGCAGGGTGTTTTCGCCGCAGGATGTGCGCCGCAAGAGATATGCACCGGCGGAGATGTGCGCAGCAGGAGATGCGCACCGCAGGAGATGTGTACGCAGGAGATATGCGCCGCAGGAGATGAGTGCCGCAGGAGATGTGCGCCGCAGGCTGTGTGCGCACAGTTTTTTTAGGAATTTGAGTTAATTATTATTATTTTTTGTAAATAAATGTTTCATTTATGTGCACCGCAGGGTGTGCGACGAGGGAGGGTCACTGCAGGAGATTTGCGCAGCAGGAGATGTGCGCCACTGGAGATGTGCACCGCAGGAGATGTGCACGCAGGAGATGTGCACGCAGGAGATGTGCGCCGCAGGAGATGTGCGCCGCAGGAGATGTACATAGCAGGAGATGTGCACGCAGGACATGTGCGCAGCAGGAGATGTACAAAGCAGGAGATGTGCGCCGCAGGCGATATGCGCCACCGGAGATGTGCACCGCAGGAGATGTGCGCCGCAGGAGATCTGCACGCAGGAGATGTGCAACGCAGGAGATGTGCGCAGCAGGATGTGTGCACACAGTTTTTTTATTAATTTGATGTAATAATATTTTTTTGTAAATAAATGTTTCATTTATGTGCACCGCAGGGTTTGCGCCGCAGGATGTGCGCCGCAAGAGATGTGCACCGCAGGAGATGTGCGCAGCAGGAGATGTGCACCGCAGGAGATGTGTGCCGCAGAAGATGTGCGCAGCAGGAGATGTGCGTCACAGGAGATGTGCAGAGCAGGAGATGTGCGCAGCAGGAGATGTGCAGAGCAGGACATGTGCGTTGCAGGATTAGTGCGCACAGTTTTTTTATTAATTTGAGTTAATTATTATTTTTTTTTGTAAGTAAATGTTTCATTTATGTGCACCGCAGGGTGTGCGCCGCAAGAGATGTGCACCGCAGGAGATGTGCGCAACAGGAGATATGCACCACAAGAGATGTGCGCAGCAGGAGATGTGCACCGCAGGAGATGTGCGCCGCAGGAGATGTGCACCGCAGGAGATGTGCGCCGCAGGATGTGTGCGCACAGTTTTTTTATTAATTTTATTTATGTGCACTGCATGTTCTGCAATGCAGGAGATGTGCGCAGCAGGAGATTTGCGCCACAGGATGTGTGCGCACAGTTTTTTTATTAATTTGAGTTAATTATTATAATTTTATTGTAAATAAATGTTTCATTCATGTGCAACGAAGGGTGTGCGCCGCATGATGTGCGCCGCAAGAGGTGTGCAAGGCCGGAGATTTGCGCAGCAGGAGATGTGCACCGCAGGAGATGTGCGCCGCAGGAGATGTGTACGCAGGAGATATGCGCCGCAGGAGATGAGTGCCGCAGGAGATGTGCGCCGCAGGATGTGTGCGCACAGTTTTTTTAGGAATTTGAGTTAATTATTATTATTTTTTGTAAATAAATGTTTCATTTATGTGCACCGCAGGGTGTGCGACGAGGGAGGGTCACTGCAGGAGATTTGCGCAGCAGGAGATCTGCGCCACTGGAGATGTGCACCGCAGGAGATGTGCACGCAGGAGATGTGCACGCAGGAGATGTGCGCCGCAGGAGATGTGCGCCGCAGGAGATGTACATAGCAGGAGATGTGCACGCAGGAGATGTGCGCCGCAGGAGATGTACAAAGCAGGAGATGTGCGCCGCATGCGATATGCGCCACCGGAGATGTGCACCGCAGGAGATGTGCGCCGCAGGAGATCTGCACGCAGGAGATGTGCACCGCCGGAAATGTGCGCAGCAGGAGATGTGCACCGCAGGAGATGTGCGCAGCAGGAGATGTGTGCCGCAGGAGATGTGTTCAGCAGGAGATGTGCACCACTTGAGATGTGCGCTGCAGGAGATGTGCGCCGCAGGCGATATGCGCAGCAGGAGATGTGTGCCGCAGTTTTTTTATTAATAAGATTTAATTTTAATTTTTTTTGTAAATAACTGTTTTATTTATGTGCAATGCAGGGTTCGCAACGCAGGATGTGCGCCGCAAGAGATATGCACCGCAGGAGATGTGCGCAACAGGAGATGTGCACCACAGGAGATGTGCGCAGCAGGAGATGTGCACCGCAGGAGATGTGCACGCAGGAGATGTGCACGCAGGAGAAGTGCGCCGGAGGAGAAGTGCGCCGCAGGAGATGTACATAGCAGGAGATGTGCGCAGCAGGAGATGTGCACCGCAGGAGATGTGTACGCAGGAGATATGCGCCGCAGGAGATGAGTGCCGCAGAAGATGTGCGCCGCAGGATGTGTGCGGAGATGTGCACCGCAGGAGATGTGCGCAGCAGGAGATGTGCACCGCATGAGATGTGCGCCGCAGGAGATGTGCACCGCAGGAGATGTGCGCAGCAGGAGATTGGCACGCAGGAGATGTGCGCCGCAGGATGTGTGCGCACAGTTTTTTTATTAATTTTATTTATGTGCACCGCATGTTCTGCAATGCAGGAGATGTGCGCAGCAGGAGATTTGCGCCGCAGGATGTGTGCGCACAGTTTTTTTATTAATTTGAGTTAATTATTATAAATTTTTTGTAAATAAATGTTTCATTTATGTGCAACGAAGGGTGTGCGCCACAGGATGTGAGCCGCAAGAGATGTGCACCGCCGGAGATGTGCGCAGCAGGAGATGTGCTCCGCAGGAGATGTGCACCGCAGGAGATGTGCGCCTCAGGAGATGTGCACCGCAGGATATGTGCGCCGCAGGATGTGCGCCGCAAGAGATATGCACCGCCGGAGATGTGCGCAGCAGGAGATGTGCACCGCAGGAGATGTACACCGCAGGAGATGTGCTCAGCATGAGATGTGCACCGCAGGAGATGTGTAAGCAGGAGATATGCGCCGCAGGAGATGAGTGCCGCAGGAGATGTGCGCCGCAGGATGTGTGCGGAGATGTGCACCGCAGGAGATGTGCGCAGCAGGAGATGTGCACCGCAGGAGATGTGCACCGCAGGAGATGTGCGCCCCAGAATGTGTGCGCACAGTTTTTTTATTAATTTTATTTATGTGCATCTTATGTTCTGCAATGCAGGAGATGTGCGCAGCAGGAGATTTGCGCCGCAGGATGTGTGCGCACAGTTTTTTTATTAATTTGAGTTAATTATTATAATTTTTTTGTAAATAAATGTTTCATTTATGTGCAACGCAGGGTGTGCGCCGCAGGATGTGCGCCGCAAGAGATGTGCACCGCAGGAGATGTGCGCAGCAGGAGATGTGCACTGCAGGAGATGTGCGCCGCAGGAGATGTGAGTCGCAGGAGATGTACATAGCAGGAGATGTGTGCCGCAGGCGATATGCGCAGCAGGAGATGTGTGCCGCAGTTTTTTTATTAATTTGATTTTATTTTTTTATTTTTTTGTAAATAAATGTTTCATTTATGTGCAACGCAGGGTGTGCGCCGCAGGATGTGCACCTCAAGAGATGTGCACCGCAGGAGATGTGCGCAGCATGAGATGTGCACCGCAGGAGATTTGTACGCAGGAGATATGCGCCGCAGGAGATGTGCGACGCAGGATATGTGCAGAGATGTGCACCGCAGGAGATGTGTGCAGAAGGAGATGTGTGCAGAAGGAGATGTGCACTGCAGGAGATGTGCGCCGCAGGAGATGTGCGCCGCAGGAGATGTCTATAGCAGGAGATGTGCACGCAGGACATGTGAGCCGCAGGAGATGTACAAAGCAGGAGATGTGCGCCGCAGGCGATATGCGCCACCGGAGATGTGCACCGCAGGAGATGTGCGCTGCAGGAGATGTGTGCTGCAGGAGATCTGCACGCAGGAGATGTGCAACGCAGGAGATGTGCACAGCAGGAGATGTGCGCAGCAGGATGTGTGCACACAGTTTTTTTATTAATTTGATGTAATAATATTTTTTTGTAAACAAATGTTTCATTTATGTGCACCGCAGGGTGTGCGCCGCAGGATGTGCGCCGCAAGAGATGTGCACTGCAGGAGATGTGTGCAGCAGGAGATGTGCACCGCAGGAGATGTGTGCCGCAGAAGATGTGCGCAGCAGGAGATGTGCACCGCAGGAGATGTGCGCAGCAGGAGATGTGTGCCGCAGGAGATGTGCTCAGCAGGAGATGTGCACCACTTGAGATGTGCGCTGCAGGAGATGTGCGCCGCAGGCGATATGCGCAGCAGGAGATGTGTGCCGCAGTTTTTTTATTAATATGATTTAATTTTAATTTTTTTGTAAATAACTGTTTTATTTATGTGCAACGCAGGGTTCGCAACGAAGGGTGTGCGCCGCAGGATGTGCACCGCCGCCGGAGATGTGAGCGGCAGGAGATGTGCACCGCAGGAGATGTACACCGCAGGAGATGTGCGCAGCAGGAGATGTGCACCGCAGGAGATGTGTACGCAGGAGATATGCGCCGCAGGAGATGAGTGCCGCAGGAGATGTGCGCCGCAGGATGTGTGCGCACAGTTTTTTTAGGAATTTGAGTTAATTATTATTATTTTTTATAAATAAATGTTTCATTTATGTGCACCGCAGGGTGTGCGACAAGGGAGGGTCACTGCAGGAGATTTGCGCAGCAGGAGATGTGCGCCACTGGAGATGTGCACCGCAGGAGATGTGCACGCAGGAGATGTGCACGCAGGAGATGTGCGCCGCAGGAGATGTGCGCCGCAGGAGATGTACATAGCAGGAGAAGTGCACGCAGGAGATGTGCGCCGCAGGAGATGTGCGCCGCAGGAGATGTGCACCGCAGGAGATGTGCACGCAGGAGATGTGCACGCAGGAGATGTGCGCCGCAGGAGATGTGCGCCGCAGGAGATGTACATAGCAGGAGATGTGCACGCAGGAGATGTAGGCCGCAGAAGATGTGCGCCACAGGAGATGTACATAGCAGGAGATGTGCACCGCAGGAGATGTGCGCCGCAGGAGATGTGCGCCGCAGGATGTGTGCGCACAGTTTTTTTATTAATTTTATTTATGTGCATCTTATGTTCTGCAATGCAGGAGATGTGCGCAGCAGGAGATTTGCGCCGCAGGATGTGTGCGCACAGTTTTTTTATTAATTTGAGTTAATTATTATAATTTTCTTTTTAAATAAATGTTTCATTTATGTGCAACGCAGGGTGTGCGCCGCAGGATGTGCGCCGCAAGAGATGTGCACCGCAGGAGATGTGCGCAGCAGGAGATGTGCACTGCAGGAGATGTGGGCCGCAGGAGATGTGAGTCGCAGGAGATGTGCGCCGCAGGCGATATGCGCAGCAGGAGATGTGTGCCGCAGTTTTTTCATTAATTTGATTTTATTTTTTTATTTTTTTGTAAATAAATGTTTCATTTATGTGCAACGCAGGGTCTGCGCCGCAGGAGGTGCGCCGCAAGAGATATGCACCGGCGGAGATGTGCGCAGCAGGAGATGTGCACCGCAGGAGATGTGTACGCAGGAGATATGCGCCCCAGGAGATGAGTGCCGCAAGAGATGTGCGCCGCAGGATGTGTGCGCACAGTTTTTTTAGGAATTTGAGTTAATTATTATTATTTTTTGTAAATAAATGTTTCATTTATGTGCACCGCAGGGTGTGCGACGAGGGAGGGTCACTGCAGGAGATTTGCGCAGCAGGAGATGTGCGCCACTGGAGATGTGCGCCGCAGGAGATGTGCACGCAGGAGATGTGCGCCGCAGGAGATGTGCGCCGCAGGAGATTTACATAGCAGGAGATGTGCACGCAGGACATGTGCGCCGCAGGAGATGTACAAAGCAGGAGATGTGCGCCGCAGGCGATATGCGCCACCGGAGATGTGCACCGCAGGAGATGTGCGCCGCAGGAGATGTGCGCCGCAGGATGTGTGCGCACAGTTTTTTTATTAATTTTATTTATGTGCATCTTATGTTCTGCAATGCAGGAGATGTGCGCAGCAGGAGATTTGCGCCGCAGGATGTGTGCGCACAGTTTTTTTATTAATTTGAGTTAATTATTATAATTTTCTCTTTAAATAAATGTTTCATTTATGTGCAACGCAGGGTGTGCGCCGCAGGATGTGCGCCGCAAGAGATGTGCACCGCAGGAGATGTGCGCAGCAGGAGATGTGCACCGCAGGAGATGTGCGCAGCAGGAGATGTGTGCCGCAGATTTTTTATTAATTTGATTTTATTTTTTTATTTTTTTGTAAATAAATGTTTCATTTATGTGCAACGCAGGGTGTGCGCCGCAGGAGGTGCGCCGCAAGAGATATGCACCGGCGGAGATGTACGTAGCAGGAGATGTGCACCGCAGGAGATGTGTACGCAGGAGATATGCGTCGCAGGAGATGAGAGCCGCAGGAGATGTGCGCAGCAGGCTGTGTGCGCACAGTTTTTTTAGGAATTTGAGTTAATTATTATTATTTTTTGTAAATAAATGTTTCATTTATGTGCAGCGCAGGGTGTGCGACGAGGGAGGGTCACTGCAGGAGATTTGCGCAGCAGGAGATGTGCGCCACTGGAGATGTGCACCGCAGGAGATGTGCACGCAGGAGATGTGCACGCAGGAGATGTGCGCCGCAGGAGATATGCGCCGCAGGAGATGTACATAGCAGGAGATGTGCACGCAGGACATGTGCGCCGCAGGAGATGTACAAAGCAGGAGATGTGCGCCGCAGGCGATATGCGCCACCAGAGATGTGCACCGCAGGAGATGTGCAACGCAGGAGATGTGCACAGCAGGAGATGTGCGCAGCAGGATGTGTGCACACAGTTTTTTTATTAATTTGATGTAATAATATTTTTTTGTAAATAAATGTTTCATTTATGTGCACCGCAGGGTGTGCGCCGCAGGATGTGCGCCGCAAGAGATGTGCACGGTGGACTCTCGGTTGCGACTAATGGAGTAGCACGTGTTTCTCTGAGCTCCTGCAACAACTTTTAAAAAATCCTATTTTAGGTACACCTGCTGCATCTTTCTTCGGTGTGTATTTTTTCCACCTTCATATTCTGAATTTCAGCCGTCTTTTTGCCGACCAAAATGCCTCCAAAAGCCAAGCCACCTGTACAACTGCCGCGGCCTGCTGCACACACTGCATCCCCGCCTCGTAGTGACTCCTCCACCTGCCTGGTCGAAGCTGCCGGTGAGGCTCCGCCACACGATTTCAAGGCCGAACTCCTCTCGTCACTCCGTGTTGAGATCGCGGCTATTTTCAAAACTGAGCTTCAAGCTGCTTTGACCGAGACCTTGTCAAGCATCAAGACTGAGCTACAGGCAGTGAAGTCGGAGTTATCCAGCAGCATTACAAACATCCAGTCTGAGGTGCGTACTCTGAAGAACACCGTAGGTGAAATGGAAACATCGCTCTCCTCCTGCACCGATGACATTACTACCATACAGGCTAAAGTGGAGCATCTGTCAACTGAGCTGATAAAACTGGACAATAAATGCGAGGATTTGGAGGCGAGATCGCGGCGCAATAACATACGATTAGTGGGAATTCCTGAAGATTTTTCCACCTTTTCTGCTGCTGTGGATGTTTCCTCTCTGCTCAAGGAGGCGTTTAACCTGGAGAAGGAGCCTCTCGTGGACCGCGCACATCGTACTCTCCAGCCGAAGCCGAAGCCCGGAGAGCGCCCTCGCCCCATAATCGCTCGTCTACACTATCATACAGAGTGTGTGGACATATTGCGCCGAGCCAGGACCCAGCAACGGATCAAGATCGGAGAGCTGAGTTTCTCTGTCTTTCCCGACCATACCCCGAAGACGGCTCGTGCCCGAGCCGCATTCAATGATGTCCGTCGCCGGCTCCGCGAAATACCGGGGATCCGCTATGGTCTGCTATACCCGGCGCGCCTCCGGGTCACTCACAACGGTGCGGAGAGGAGGTTCGATTCAGCAGAGGAGGCCAGCGCATTCATCAGTTCGCTCAACAAGTAAGAGAACCGAGAGGTGATGCACACCGTTGAGGAAGCAGTGACAGTTAATATTGACATTTATTACTCTTTTCAGATAATCTGTTTCCTCTTATTTTCATTAACACACAGTATGTGGTTTTCAGTTTAACTTGGTCTTGATTGGTTGTACCTTCATGTCAAATGTTGCTAGGCTTGCAGGAGCTGAACCCGAAGCTTGTTAGTTATGCAAAAAGCCGAAAGTGTTCGTTTTAGGGATCTGACTCCTTGTGGAGTTAGCACTGGGTTCTCCATCGTTTGGGGATGGGGACGTTGTAAGTGCAATTGGGGGGAGGGGGGGTGGTTCAATGTGTTTTTTTTGTTTTTTGTTTTTCTCTGTTTTTTGTTTTGTTTTGCTTATTGTTTTGTTTTTTCTTCTTCTTCTTCCTTTTTCTTCTTCTTCCTTCCTTGGGGATCCGCATTCAGTCTATTTCTATCTCTAAGGATTTAACATATGGCCACCAATACTAATACTTCTGATGTTCCACTCACTGGGTCCTCAATGAGATTATTGAGCTGGAATATTAAAGGCATGGGGAGTCCAATTAAGAGATCAAGGATATTTGCTCATTTGAAACGTCTTAAAGCGGACTTAGTGTTTCTGCAGGAAACCCACATGCGCACTAAAGATCAGGTCAGACTTAAATGTCCCTGGGTTTCTGAGGTGTTTCACTCTAATTTCAACTCTAAGGCCAGAGGGGTTGCTATTTTAATTAGTAAGTCAATTCAGTTTTCAGCTTCTAAGGTGATATCAGACAAAAACGGCAGATACTTAATTGTTGCAGGTACGCTATTCCATATTCCCATTTTATTAGTTAACATATATGCCCCCAATTTCGATGATCCACACTTTATGAATAAGCTATTTGAACGTCTTCCCTCATTGAACAACAGCCTCCTTATAATTGGCGGGGACATGAACTGTGTAATTGATCCCAACCTAGACCGCTCCAACCCACGAAATCTGACCCCTTCTTCAATGTCGAGGTCACTTTCAGATTTTGTGTCCAAGAACGGTTGCACTGATCCTTGGAGATTTTATAACCCTCGTAATAAGGAATATTCCTTCTTTTCTCAGATGCATCAATCTTTCTCTCGGATTGATTATTTTATTGATGCTAAACTAATTTCCAAAGTACTGGCTGTTAATTATCATCCTATTGTTATTTCTGACCACGCCCCTCTTTCATTAGATATTCAGTTCTCCTCACAACCCCGGTACTCAACACCTTGGAGGTTCAATACATTACTTCTTTCAGATGATAAGTTCACCAAATTTATTACAACTAAAATTGATGATTATATCTCTCTAAATCAAAATGATATGGAACCAATTTCATGTTCACTGCTGTGGGAATCATTAAAAGCATACTTGCGGGGACAAATTATTTCCTACTCTGTCCACTTGAATAAGTCCCGTAAAGCCAAATTGCAAGAAATCTCTATCAATATCACCAAATTGGACCAACAACTCGCTACTTGCCCCTCTCCCAGTTTACTCAAACAGCGTGTTGAATTACAGACTGAATATGATCTCATCACCACCAGTGATGCAGAGCGACTTCTTTTACGATCACGCTCCACATATTATGAACATGGTGACAAGGCAAGTCGGCTCCTGGCTCATCAACTACGTCGCCAGGCTGCCTCACGTACGATCCCTCAAATAAAAGATTCATCTGGCTCATTGCATAAGGATCCCGCCACCATTAATTCTGTCTTTCACTCATTCTATTCTTCTCTATATAAGTCTGAATCTCCACCTGACACCACTGAATTGATTTCATTCCTAGATAGCCTCAACTTTCCTGTGATAAGCTCAGATGCTGCTAAAAAACTTGACTCACCATTAACGGTAGAAGAAATCACTTTCGCTGCGAGAGGTATGCAGAATAACAAAGCTCCTGGCCCTGATGGATTTCCAGTGGAATTTTTTAAGAGATTTCAGGATAGATTGTCCCCTTTACTACATGCTGTTTATAAGGAATCACTGGAACATGGCACTCTCCCTCCCACTTTAAGGCAAGCCTCCATAAGTCTCCTCTTAAAAAAAGATAAGGATCCGAATCTCTGCGGCTCATACAGACCTCTCTCATTAATAAATGTAGATGCTAAGATCCTTGCTAAAGCTTTGGCCTATCGCCTGGAGAACATTGTACCAACTATTGTCTCACATGAGCAAACTGGATTTGTTAAGGGGCGGCAGTTATTCTTTAACGTCCGAACACTCCTAAATATTATTTACTCTAAAACTGCCACAACAACACCTGAAGTAGTGATATCGGTCGATGCTGAAAAAGCATTCGATAGGGTTGAATGGGACTATTTATTTACTGTACTAAAGAGGTTTGGACTGGGTAATGGGTTCATTTCGTGGATACGTCTCCTTTACATATCACCACAAGCAAACATTTCCACTAATGGCATTCAGTCCAATTTTTTCACTCTAACCCGTGGCACCAGACAGGGGTGTCCCCTATCTCCTCTATTGTTCGCGCTAGCTATAGAGCCCCTGTCAATCTTTCTGAGGTCCTCCTCCACTTTTACTGGGATCTCACGATTGGGCACAGAATTTAAGCTGTCACTTTATGCGGATGACTTATTATTGTACGTCTCAGATCCTGTCCTTTCCATTCCCACAATTGTATCTGCTTTCCAGAGATTTGGTTCATTCTCAGGCTATAAAGTGAATACTTCTAAAAGTGAATGCTATCCTGTCAATGCTTCAGCATCACAGCTCACACAGTCAGATGTCCCTTTCAAAATGAGTCTTTCTGGCTTTAAGTATCTCGGGATCAACGTAACCAGAACGTTAAATTCTCTTTTTTCTGCTAATTTCTCACCTTTAATGTCTAAAATTAAATCTGACCTCCAAAGATGGAGGAGCTTACCTCTTTCGTTAATTGGAAGAATTAACGCGGTTAAGATGAACATTTTGCCCAAATTTCTTTTTTTGTTCCATTGTCTCCCACTTTTCCTGCCAAAGCAGTTTTTTAAAACAATTGATCAAACTATTTCTGACTTCTTATGGTGTGGAAAGGCTCCTAGGATCCGCAAATCCACACTTCAGAGATGTAAATTCAATGGCGGATTGGCACTTCCGAATTTCCAACTGTATTATTGGGCGACACATATTCAAAAAATGTCATTTTGGTTCAAGTCAGTGAATCTGCCATGGTGTCACCTGGAGGCACAGTCATGTGTTTCATCCTCCTTACCTGCTCTACTTACTTCTTCTATTCCATCCAACCTCTCTGGCTTCACAAATAATCAAGTGGTCCACTCCACACTTAAAATTTGGTATCAGTTTAGGAAACACTTCAAATTTAAATCAACATCTACTTTAGCTCCTTTACTGAACAATCATTTATTTCGACCTCCGCTCACAGATTCAACCTTTCTCACATGGCATAATAAAGGCCTGAAATGTTTTGAAGATCTTTACAAGGATGGTATTTTTCGCAGCTTTACAGATCTCTCAGGAGAATTTCATCTCCCACCTTCTCATCTCTTTCGATACTTTCAAATTAGACACTGCGCTAAAGCATTGTTTCCAGTTTTTCCCTCCTCGCCGCCGACCCTACAGTGGGAGGTGCTCTTAAACCACGATCCACTTCAAAAATCACTCATCTCTAAAGTTTATAATGAACTTCTGTCCTTTGATTGCTCTCCAGTTACTAAAATTAGGGCTGCCTGGGAAGATGAACTAGATCTGAATTTGGAGGATGACTGGTGGGACACTGCTCTTAAGAAAATTCACACAAGTTCATCCTGCGCTCGTCTCACACTTATACAGTTTAAAGTAGTGTTTAGAGTCCACTTTTCTAAAGCGCGACTGTCGAAAATCTATCCCAGTATCACTGACAAATGCGACAAATGTCATGCCTCATCCTGCAATTTAACCCATATGTTCTACTCTTGTCCGCTACTCTCTTGCTTTTGGCTGAAATATTTTGACACCATGTCAAAAATACTCTCAGTGACTATAAAAGTCTCCCCCCATGTTGCCATATTCGGGCTCCCAGAGAACCATAACCGGTTTACCTCTACACAATTAGACATTTTAGCTTTTACTTCCTTACTGGCAAGACGCCATCTTCTTTTCCACTGGAAGTCGACTAAAGCTCCCTCTAGTACTCAGTGGCTCAACGACACCATGTCTCTTCTAAAGCTGGAAAAGATCAGATATTCAGTAAAAGGCAGCTCTAACAAATTTTATAGTAAGTGGCTTCCCTTTCTTACATTCTTCCACTCTCTCCAGTCCCTGCCCCCTGATTGACGGAACCCCCCCTCTCTCTCTCTTTTCTCTCTTTCTTCTTCCTTTTTATTCATTCATTTATTTATTTTATATATATATATTTTTTTTTTTATTTATGTATATTTTATTTTTTCTTTCCTTTTAATTTGTTTATACTGTGCAGCTTTAATACTTAATTGTTACTTAATATAATTTCCAGTTATCTATCTATCATTATTGTTGTTGTTTTCATTGAGTTGTGTAATGTGTTGTTTGCTGGACCACGTTCATGTGGTCCATAAAATAAGAAAAACTTCCTAGGAGGAAGACTGTATATACTACTCTTGATCAAGATGCGCAATGTTTTTGTGGTATCAATGTCTTTGTGTATTGCTGATTGTCGTGCTGAGATTTTATGATACCCAATGTAAATTTGACATTGATTTCTGTCCTACTGTGCCTTACCTCCTAATAAAAATATTAATAAAAAAAAAAAAGATGTGCACCGCAGGAGATGTGCGCAGCAGGAGATGTGCGCCGCAGGAGATGTGCACCGCAGGAGAAGTGCACGCAGGAGATTAGCACGCAGGAGATGTGCGCCGCAGGATGTGTGCGCACAGTTTTTTTATTAATTTGAGTTAATTATTATAATTTATTTGTAAATAAATGTTTCATTTATGTGCAACGAAGGGTGTGCGCCGCAGGATGTGCACTGCCGCCGGAGATGTGCGCGGCAGGAGATGTGCACCGCCGGAGATGTACACCGCAGGAGATGTGCGCCGCAGGAGATGTACATAGCAGGAGATGTGCACGCAGGAGATGTGCGCCGCAGGAGATGTACAAAGCAGGAGATGTGCGCCGCAGGTGATATGCGCCACCGGAGATGTGCACCGCAGGAGATGTGCGCCGCAAGAGATCTGCACGCAGGAGATGTGCAACGCAGGAGATGTGCACAGCAGGAGATGTGCGCAGCAGGATGTGTGCACACAGTTTTTTTATTAATTTGATGTAATAATATTTTTTTTTAAATAAATGTTTTATTTATGTGCACCGCAGGGTGTGCGCCGCAGGATGTGCGCCGCAGGAGATGTGCAACGCAGGAGATGTGCACCGCAGGAGATGTGTGCCGCAGAAGATGTGCGCAGCAGGAGATGTGCGTCACAGGAGATGTGCAGAGCAGGAGATGTGCGCAGCAGGAGATGTGCAGAGCAGGAGATGTGCGTTGCAGGATTAGTGCGCACAGTTTTTTTATTAATTTGAGTTAATTATTATTTTTTTTTGTAAGTAAATGTTTCATTTATGTGCAATGCAGGGTGTGCGCCGCAAGAGATGTGCACCGCCGGAAATGTGCGCAGCAGGAGATGTGCACCGCAGGAGATGTGTACGCAGGAGATATGCGCCGCAGGAGATGAGTGCCGCAGGAGATGTGCGCCGCAGGATGTGTGCGCACAGTTTTTTTAGGAATTTGAGTTAATTATTATTATTTTTTGTAAATAAATGTTTCATTTATGTGCACCGCAGGGTGTGCGACGAGGGAGGGTCACTGCAGGAGATTTGCGCAGCAGGAGATGTGCGCCACTGGAGATGTGCACCGCAGGAGATGTGCACGCAGGAGATGTGCGCCGCAGGAGATGTGCACCGCAGGAGATGTACATAGCAGGAGATGTGCACGCAGGAGATGTGCGCCGCAGGAGATGTACAAAGCAGGAGATGTGCGCCGCAGGCGATATGCGCCACCGGAGATGTGCACCGCAGGAGATGTGCGCCGCAGGAGATCTGCACGCAGGAGATGTGCAACGCAGGAGATGTGCACAGCAGGAGATGTGCGCAGCAGGATGTGTGCACACAGTTTTTTTATTAATTTGATGTAATAATATTTTTTTGTAAATAAATGTTTCATTTATGTGCACCGCAGGGTGTGCGCCGCAGGATGTGCGCCGCAAGAGAAGTGCACTGCAGGAGATGTGCGGAGCAGGAGATGTGCACCGCAGGAGATGTGTGCCGCAGAAGATGTGCGCAGCAGGAGATGTGCGTCACAGGAGAAGTGCAGAGCAGGAGATGTGCGCAGCAGGAGATGTGCAGAGCAGGAGATATGCGTTGCAGGATTAGTGCGCACAGTTTTTTTATTAATTTGAGTTAATTATTATTTTTTTTTTGTAAGTATATGTTTCATTTATGTGCACCGCAGGGTGTGCGCCGCAAGAGATGTGCACCGCCGGAAATGTGCGCAGCAGGGGATGTGCACCGCAGGAGATGTGCGCCGCAGGAGATGTGCGCCGCAGGAGATGTACATAGCAGGAGATGTGCACCGCAGGAGATGTGCACGCAGGAGATGTGCACGCAGGAGATGTGCGCCGCAGGAGATGTGCGCCGCAGGAGATGTACATAGCAGGAGATGTGCACGCAGTAGATGTGCGCCGCAGGAGATGTGCGCCGCAGGAGATGTACATAGCAGGAGATGTGCACCGCAGGAGATGTGCGCCGCAGGAGATGTGCGCCGCAGGATGTGTGCGCACAGTTTTTTTATTAATTTTATTTATGTGCATCTTATGTTCTGCAATGCAGGAGATGTGCGCAGCAGGAGATTTGTGCCGCGGGATGTGTGCGCACAGTTTTTTTATTAATTTGAGTTAATTATTATAATTTTCTTTTTAAATAAATGTTTCATTTATGTGCAACGCAGGGTGTGCGCCGCAGGATGTGCGCCGCAAGAGATGTGCACCGCAGGAGATGTGCGCAGCAGGAGAAGTGCACTGCAGGAGATGTGCGCCGCAGGAGATGTGAGTCGCAGGAGATGTACATAGCAGGAGATGTGCGCCGCAGGCGATATGCGCAGCAGGAGATGTGTGCCGCAGTTTTTTTATTAATTTGATTTTATTTTTTTATTTTTTTGTAAATAAATGTTTCATTTATGTGCAACGCAGGGTGTGCGCCGCAGGAGGTGCGCCGCAAGAGATATGCACCGGCGGAGATGTGCGCAGCAGGAGATGTGCACCGCAGGAGATGAGTGCCGCAGGAGATGTGCGCCGCAGGCTGTGTGCGCACAGTTTTTTTAGGAATTTGAGTTAATTATTATTATTTTTTGTAAATAAATGTTTCATTTATGTGCACCGCAGGGTGTGCGACGAGGGAGGGTCACTGCAGGAGATTTGCGCAGCAGAAGATGTGCGCCACTGGAGATGTGCACCGCAGGAGATGTGCACGCAGGAGATGTGCACGCAGGAGATGTGCGCCGCAGGAGATGTGCGCCGCAGGAGATGTACATAGCAGGAGATGTGCACGCAGGACATGTGCGCCGCAGGAGATGTACAAAGCAGGAGATGTGCGCCGCAGGCGATATGAGCCACCGGAGATGTGCACCGCAGGAGATGTGCGCCGCAGGAGATCTGCACGCAGGAGTTGTGCAACGCAGGAGATGTGCACAGCAGGAGATGTGCGCAGCAGGATGTGTGCACACAGTTTTTTTATTAATTTTATGTAATAATATTTTTTTGTAAATAAATGTTTCATTTATGTGCACCGCAGGGTGTGCGCCGCAGGATGTGCGCCGCAAGATATGTGCACCGCAGGAGATGTGCGCAGCAGGAGATGTGCGCCGCAGGAGATGTGCACCGCAGGAGAAGTGCACGCAGGAGATTATCACGCAGGAGATGTGCGCCGCAGGATGTGTGCGCACAGTTTTTTTATTAATTTGAGTTAATTATTATAATTTATTTGTAAATAAATGTTTCATTTATGTGCAACGAAGGGTGTGCGCCGCAGGATGTGCACTGCCGCCGGAGATGTGCGCGGCAGGAGATGTGCACCGCAGGAGATGTACACCGCAGGCGATATGCGCCACCGGAGATGTGCACCGCAGGAGATGTGCGCCGCAGGAGATCTGCACGCAGGAGATGTGCAACGCAGGAGATGTGCACAGCAGGAGATGTGCGCAGCAGGATGTGTGCACACAGTTTTTTTATTAATTTGATGTAATAATATTTTTTTGTAAATAAATGTTTCATTTTTGTTTACCGCAGGGTGTGCGCCGCAGGATGTGCGCCGCAAGAGAAGTGCACTGCAGGAGATGTGCGGAGCAGGAGATGTGCACCGCAGGAGATGTGTGCCGCAGAAGATGTGCGCAGCAGGAGATGTGCGTCACAGGAGATGTGCAGAGCAGGAGATGTGCGCAGCAGGAGATGTGCAGAGCAGGAGATGTGCACCGCAGGATTAGTGCGCACAGTTTTTTTATTAATTTGAGTTAATTATTATTTTTTTTTTGCAAGTATATGTTTCATTTATGTGCACCGCAGGGTGTGCGCCGCAAGAGATGTGCACCGCCGGAAATGTGCGCAGCAGGAGATGTGCACCGCAGGAGATGTGCGCCGCAGGAGATGTGCGCCGCAGGAGATGTACATAGCAGGAGATGTGCACCGCAGGAGATGTGCACGCAGGAGATGTGCACGCAGGAGATGTGCGCCGCAGGAGATGTGCGCCGCAGGAGATGTACATAGCAGGAGATGTGCACGCAGTAGATGTGCGCCGCAGGAGATGTGCGCCGCAGGAGATGTACATAGCAGGAGATGTGCACCGCAGGAGATGTGCGCCGCAGGAGATGTGCGCCGCAGGATGTGTGCGCACAGTTTTTTTATTAATTTTATTTATGTGCATCTTATGTTCTGCAATGCAGGAGATGTGCGCAGCAGGAGATTTGTGCCGCAGGATGTGTGCGCACAGTTTTTTTATTAATTTGAGTTAATTATTATAATTTTCTTTTTAAATAAATGTTTCATTTATGTGCAACGCAGGGTGTGCGCCGCAGGATGTGCGCCGCAAGAGATGTGCACCGCAGGAGATGTGCGCAGCAGGAGAAGTGCACTGCAGGAGATGTGCGCCGCAGGAGATGTGAGTCGCAGGAGATGTACATAGCAGGAGATGTGCGCCGCAGGCGATATGCGCAGCAGGAGATGTGTGCCGCAGTTTTTTTATTAATTTGATTTTATTTTTTTATTTTTTTGTAAATAAATGTTTCATTCATGTGCAACGCAGGGTGTGCGCCGCAGGAGGTGTGCCGCAAGAGATATGCACCGGCGGAG
>NW_026518959.1:0-17476 GCF_947347685.1 Pleuronectes platessa
TCCACGAACTGGCCTTCCACAAACTGAATGGTCAAAGAGGACTTTCCTGCAAAACAAAACAAAAAAATTATAATAATAATAATAATCAAAAATAAGCCGTCAGTTGTAAGAAAATGGTTGTGAATTTAAAAAGAAAAATAATAAACGATTCATACGAGTGCGTTACTTGTATCAGTCAATGAATAAAGTCCATCAATCCGGAAAAAAAAGGATGTGACTGATAACCTGACAACAATATGAAATAATGATTATTATTATATAAAGGTACCCTTTAGTTGAAAGGAATATTGTTGTGAATATAGAAATAGTTAATAATTTAGTGTGAGTCCATCATGATCAGAGGCTCAGGTCAATATTCAATAAATAGATAACAGATAGAGATGAGTGACAGATGATGTGAAAATAATAACACAGATATTGAATTGCAATGCCAGTAAAGCTGAACCTCATCTACAGAAGGTCACTAACCCCTCACAGTGAAGTCATGGGAGATGTTAACAGAGGTTGTAGAATCGTCATTGACACAATCCACGTGCCCATGGGGAGTATTGGGCTACATGGGTGTTTACTGGTAGTGCTGGCACGCTGCTGGCTGCATGGGCCTCCAGTCGCAGTGCTGTTTGTGTACGTGTGTGTGTGTGTGTGTGTGTGTGTGTGTGTGTGTGTGTGTGTGTGTGTGTGTGTGTGTGTGCCATCTTGCCATCCTCAACATCCCTTTTTACCGCAGACACATTGCGCTTCCATTGGTCACAGATAGGATCAGACAAAGTGCAGAGTAATGCGTCAAATCCAGCAGGCCTCTTTTTTTTGTTTTACACAGCGTGGCACCAAACTCGCGCAGCCCGGGTTGGGGTGTGGGGGGGGGGGGGGGGGGGGGGGGGGCATTGATAATTCACATATCGATTATAGCTCATCGATATATCTGGCAGATATTACGGGAGGCCCCATGTGCTTCGGAGGAGCGGAAACATTGAGGCCGCGTCTCACCTGGTGCCGCTCACAGATGTTCATCCTGCTCCCTATAATTTAAGTTTATTCTAGGAGGCGTAGACCGCCCTCATAACGGGACTTAAATGGACCCGGGAGGCCGCTGAGGCTGTGGTGCGTCGCATCCGAGGCCTCCCGAGGTGCACGTGAAGGTGTGAACTCACGTGCACGGGACTCACCTACGGATCTGTACCCGAGGATGGCGATCTTTCGTGATTTGGGCTGCGGCATGTCTCGTCCTGGTTATCGCATCTAGTCCTCGGGGTGCAGCGCAGCCTCCAACCGGAGTGGCATCCAAATTTCAAGAGGCGCGCAGCTGGGACATACACAGCCTCCAGATGATGCCGGGAATCGATCGTGTCTTCTGGGCTCGACTGGGATGTGGGACGTCCGCGGCTGGCGGATGAAATTAAAATGTTATTTCAGGTCATGGAGAAGAGGAGGCAAAAAAAAAAGGCATGGAGCGTCTGTGGATCTACAACAACTGCGTCACTCCCCTTTGCCATGTAATGAATTAGTAATTATTGCCACTCGGTGATTGGCTGCGCGCGGAGAGAGGGCGGTAGTATGAGCCTGTTGTAAAGCTCTGATTGGACGAGCAGGATGTCCGTCAAGTAACAGTCCGACGCTCCTGGAATGTGATTGGCGGTTGGACGCATTATGACGCGCTGGGTGGATGGAAACAATGTCACTCATGTGTTAAGGGTCAGGGAGCAGAGATCCCGGAGTGATGAGGACGTCATGTGATAAATATACACACACTGTGTACAAATACACAATAAACATTTGAATGTTGTATATCATAGAGGTTATACAGTGGCCAAACAAACATGTGGTGAACAAGTTGTGGTGAAAGATATTGTATCTAACTAGGGCAGTTGTATGGTACTTTAATATAATATAATACAATTAATACCACACAATACAACATGATATAATAATATAACGTAAATTAATGTTACATAACATCTTATACTATAACAAAACATAACCTAACATCATATTACATAACATTATATAACATAATGAACATAACATCATGTTACATAAAATAATGTAACATGACATATGTAACTTAACGTAAGATAATGTAACAATATATCATATAACATAATGTAACAAAACATAACCCAAACATCATATTACATATCATATAACATAATTAACATAACATAACCTTACATATTACATATTACATAACATCATAAAACATAATGTAACCTAACATCATATTACATATATAACATAATTAACATAACATAACATCATGTAACATAACATAATGTAACAACCTTACATATTACATATCATATAACATATGTAACTTAAGTATAACAAATATGTCTTGCGTCTTGCATTTCACTTTTTACTTCACTTTTTATATCTTTTATCTATTATATCTATTTTATTTAGATATGTTTATGTCTAAATAAATGTTACTTTGTATAAATATTAGAAAAAGGGAGTAAATAAGAAGTAAATAGTGAGTAAATATATCTTTTTATTGCTTTTCTTATGTGTGTTGTATTTATTGTGTTTTTGTGTTTCTATGTTTTTATGTTTCTATGTTCATTGTATGCACCAATAACCAGAGCAAATTCCTTGTAGGTGTAAACCTACTTGGCAATAAATACATTCTGATTCTGATTCTGATTAACGTAAGATTATGTTACATTATATCATATAACCTAACATATTGTAACATAACATAATAAGTGTATTGAAATGGAAAATTGAAATTAGTCCTTAAATAAATAGTTCCACGAAAAAAAAGTTGTGTTCCACCAGCACAGGGGAAATCCAAAATAGAATCATCAGTAAAGCTAATGTGAACACAAATGTAAAAAAAAAAGACATCTTTGAAGTTTTCATCTGAGCAAACTACACAATGACGATCATGTGCTGCGATAACTGTTCTGTATATGGAATATCATTGTATCCAGAGACACATCATGATTCTCCTTCTCTTACTTGGCCACTAGATGTCCTCACAACACCGCTTATATCTCACAATAGGCCCCAACTTCCAGCACCAGGGGTCGGTCTCATTTTCTATTCACTCCCTGAAACACTACAACCTTCTGAAATAGGGTCTTCTTTCAGAACAGCTGTGTGCTCAGGAGGTAGAGCGAGTCGTCCACCGACCTGGGGGTCGTAGGTTCCATTCCCGGTGTGTCAAGAGAGTAAAAACACCCAAATTGCAGAGTGCATGAATGGCATGTGACAGAAGAAGAATGTGTATAAAGTGCTTTGACTGGTTGATAAGACAAGAGAGTTTATTTATATTTCTTGTTTTTGGTTCAAACTCCCTGTTCTCTCACTGCACCTCAACAACTCAACACCGACATCAGCCGACACACAAACCCTGGTTGTCTGAGATGTTCCATTACAAACGGTAAAATACATGCATGTCTCAATATAACTGCGACTTCAAACCCAACCACAGGCACGCAACAATACCATCGGAACTAAAGCCACAATTAGTGGGTTAAGCCCATCGGCAGACACATGGTATTCAAGGCAGGCGGTGAGAGGATGAGAGGCCTAATCTTTCTCATGCATGTCAATCACCACCGGTACTTTACAAGTCAGAGTGAGGGAAAACTGCATTTCCTGGAGATTGCTTCGAAAGTGCTGAACTTCCCAAAATTTTTTCTCACAGCTTAAACATCAGTTTAGAGAGTTTTCGGAAGAACGACTCTTGAAATGATTATATACTCTCTCAGAAATAACCCCCGGGCCTCAGGGGTGTGCAGGTTTTTTTTTCCCTCGCCCTGTGACCAATGAAATCCCCTGTTTCCCTGTCAGGACCAGGGCCATTACTACTTAATCACAGAAATGTCCAACTCCCCGTCACTAAGACCCAACCGCCCCCCCACCCCACCCTCCATATACACTTCCTTTCAGCACTGGAGACAAGAAATCACTGGTGTCAGCAATAGGCGATTTGTTCTGCATGACATTGGGTGTCAAAAAAAAAAGCTCCACTGAAATTGCTGAAGGGTGCCTGCAATCACTGGACACACACACACACACACACACACACACACACACACAAATACACACTCATGCACATGGACGCTGTCACTTTTTCCTGCCTCTCTCCTTTTCAATCCCCCTCTCTCTCTCTCACACACACCCCTACATGCTCTTGGGAAAATGACGATGACCAAGAATAGGTCATCCAGCCATGTTCTAGCCGGGGATTACAGTGTGCTGACAAAGGCCAACAATAAATACCCCCGGCAAGAACAACAGGTGTCCGACAAGATTGTTTCACTTTAATAAAAGGCTTACGCAAGCCTCCAAGAGGTAATACATTAAGCCCTTTTAGACACGTTAGCCTGTTATTGCTTCATCCCTTGTGATTGGAAAATGTCTCTTTTTCTCACCCCGGCAATTAATCTCACACGTGTGCAGCGGGTCACAGTCGTGATTAAGGTGGTGGTGTTAGTTCGTGCTGTCGTGAGATCGATACCCCTGCCATGGAGCGAGCCGGGGCGGCTGGTTGAGAATTCACTTTAGATTTCCAGTCCTCTAATTTCCTGCACGCGAGCTGGTGGACACGCAGCTGGAGCCGGTGGTTCTGAACCCTGGGCATGAGGCTCGGGCTCCAGCCTCTTTCAACTCGCTGTGAAAGCACCCCTGGCTCTGTTAGTATGCCAGCCTGGTCGCCAGTGGAGCGAGTCGGCCACATCCTCCAGCTGGGCCCGTGCCACCAACGGGCACCTGGACCCACTCGCACAACCGCATGAAACGGAATGCATAGTTAACCCAGAGGAATGCATTTGTGTGGCTTATTTCAGCAGAGAGAGCATATACGTCTGGAGGACCCCCCCCCCGCTGCACTTTTATTTTGCTCATCTTTGAGACTTTTCCAACCTCTTGGAGGCAACAGGGCCTTTTTTTAAGCGGCAGATTCACACTTTGTACTGCGCCTCAGCCACTGGACTGTTTCCAGAGTCACACAGCCCTGAAAGACAGCCATCGTTATCCAACTCTCACAAGGTGTCATTGTAGGGAGGCAATGATTACCATATCAGCACCACATGAAACATTTATGGCTCGCTGGCAGTGCTGGTCTGGCAGGCATCCTAATTTCTAGTACAGAGCTTGTCAGATCCTATTGTCTCTCTAGTTGCGGTGGCATGAGCATAAAAATCATCGGCCCTGAAGCTTCTGTCACTGGAGGCCACAATGAGAACTGTGTGATGCAGGTTTCAAAACCACACCCGACATATCACCAGTTCCACCAGAGCCCAGTTCAACAATACATAACCACACTATGTTATATGGCAGACGATTAAAACTTCTGCAGCTACTTTACTGTCCTGCTGGTGAACGGCTGCTGAACTAACTTCGTTGTGACTCTCTAGTCTATACCATCAAGCCAAGATAGTTATTGGACATTACTACGCGTACGACATTTAACGACAGAAGTGCTAATAAACAGTAAAAAAAAAAAATACAGCTTTCACTACTGTTAACACACGGAGCAGCTATTTTGGATTTCGCAGTCAAAATTCCGACTTCAGCTGCAACTTCCGACTCGGAGGTCAGTAATTCGTAAAAAGTTATGATATTTACAACATTGATTGGAAGAAACAGTTTTTTTTAATATAATGGAGAAGTGTATGTAAGTATTTATACACAAAAAAATGTGTGATAGAAATAAAAGGGAGCAGCAGGGCCAGTCATGGTAGAATATGGGAGTAGGCCTTTTGAATACAAGATACATTAATTTATCCCAAACACATGCACAGACACACTCATGCAATTGAGGGAAACTTGTCCTCTTCTTTTAACCCATCTGGTGCAGGACACAGAGCAGTGGGCAGCCATGTACGACGCCCGGGGAGCAGATGTTGGGGGAGTAAGGTGCCTTGCTCAGGGGGACTAGACAGTGGGGTAGGGAGAATCCTCTTTGATTTTTTGGACAGATCGAAGTGTTGTCTATCCAGGTACGTTTTTTGTTGTTGTTACTCCGTGGAGTCGAACCAGTCTGACGTCTTCCCAATTTTCTGCCCATAGTCCAACTTTTTCTGCCTCTCCTTTCAAGCAGTCTTGTTGTAATCATAGTCCATGAGCCACTACCACCATCATCATGATCCACAATCCACCATAACGATCCATGGTCAGGGTCCAGCATCGTGATCCACCATCATCACGATCCACCATCATGATCAATGGTCCTCGATGAGTGACCAGGTAATATTCAAAGTTCTTTACATTTGAAGATATCTATTGTTTTTAGGGTCAAATTTATCCAACTCAACTTCCAACTCCTGCATTAAAGTATGTTTCCCAGAGTAGGTTGAGGATGTTTGTTAATGAAAGACCACATGGCTGCTGCTGCCTGGCACGGAGGTTCCACTGCTCTATTCCCTTATTGGTCTGAGTTGTACAGGAGGGGAATGGTGGCCGGTCCACAGACGTTAGATACCACACACATTAGCTGGTGTCTGTATCTAATGCAGCTTGGGGAGGAGAAGCTCATTATTACGACTCTGCTGAGGCTGTCGGGCGTGATGAGGTCAGACCCTGGACTCTGCATCAGTCAATCACCACCACCCCCCCGCAGCACAGACACTTTGGCTCATAATGATGACTCCGTATCCGTGCTCACTGTTTAGCTTTGCTCCCGGCCGCCTGTAGCAGTCGCTGTGAGCAGGTGAGACCCAGATTGGCTGCTGGGCGGCACTTCATCACCCTGCTGGTTGGTGTCACAGCTACAATTGGTTTCTACTTCCAGTCCGCTGCCTCAGCAGAGTCGGGACTGATTTGGTCACTTTGGAGCCCGGTTAGCTTTGCTCGATGCACTTCCCCGTTGATTCCAGCCATCATTACAAATGGTGTCTTGATGCGGTGGAGTTAAACCCGGATACAGCTCTCTCCCCCCCGGGGGCCTTTGTTATCTATTCATCATGTTGTTCCACTTTATCTGAAGATTAATCTGGCTGCTTCACCGCAGATCTAACTACAGATACCTGGCGTGTGGCTCGGGGGAAGAGATTAGTAGATCACGAGATAGAGTTGAAGGGAAGAGGGTGAAAAATGGTCCAAGAAGATGGAGAGAACGATAGGGATTTGTGTTTGTGCTCTTTTGGAATAGATTGGCCTTGAAAGCAGTCTGGATTTTAAATGGTCTATGTAGGTAGGGGGGGCGTTATTGTCCCACAGCAAGAAGGTTCCTGTTCAGCTGGAGTCCTTCTGTAGAGTTTCATATTCTTTCCATGACAAGCAGACTGGGGTTCGAAGTATTTGGTGCCCCCCCGTTACCCAAAGACGATAAGTGGTAGAGATAATGAATGGATGTTATTTCCATGGTGCCAGTTTGCACAAGCAGCCATTGGGGAGGCCTCAGTCCAATGTGGGAAATAAATCAACATCTTCCAAGCAGACTTGTTGGGCGCTCCCTCTGATTTTCCCACCCTGGTAATTTGCTCTGCTGCGTACAGCCTTCCTCGTGTCACTTGGTGGTTTGGGCAGAGCCGCAGCGCCAGGAGGTAATTCATACGTGTGACAAATTGTTTTTGACACACACAAAAAAAGCCGCTGCCACTTCCACAGAGTCCATTAGCTGGAGGTATACGTACGCGTGCGTGCACAAATGGAAAGTGTCCAGTGGTGTGAATATTCACATCTGCACCTGCTGAATAATAGACGGTTATCATCTCAGGCGGCTCGCCATCCACTCCTGTTCACAAGCTTTCTCCCCTTTCACGGTGCTAATTTTGTCTGGAACATACTTGCAGAAATGCATATTGCTCGTCTCCCCAACCCGAGCGTGTCTTGTATTCTGTCTGAAGGGGGAACATGTTCCTCAATGAGAACGCTGGCTTCAGGGGGTAATGTGTCTGCAGTATAGATTCTGAAGAGCCCCGGGTCTTGGCAGGAGCTCCACACTCTCAAACAGGGCTGTGACACCTGCGGCAGACTCTGTGGCAGCGGGGCCATGTATCATCTGTCATTGCCAGGAAGCTCAACAGTAATGAACAAGTAATAATGGTATACATCCTGAACCTGAGTCTCTAAAGGTAGCTCATCCGGAGACATTATTGTGCCACATAACCAGATGAGCCTTCTCAAATGAGATCATTCCCGTCAGCCCGAGGACTGGAGGGTGGAACTGTTCCCAGAGTGAATAACTCTTCCCCATTTGGGCGCTAATGGGCCCCAGTATTAAGGTGTTGTGTGAATGTGAGAGGAATCCCATTTACTTGTAATTTAAATCTCAAGCTGTTTCCACACATCTGTTCCTCTGGTAGAAATGAGGATTCATCTGGAAAAAAAACACATGCACAGGGATAAAGAGGGAGCTTTTAATGAAGATTCATGCCTCGCAAGAATATGATGGAGTGTTAGATGACGGCGTGTTATGGAGAGGTATGTCATGATGACATTTCTCCGTCACAGAAATAAGAACTATTCAGTCTGTCCATTCTTCCACCTACCTATCCAGCTTCTACCCCAGCCCTCCCTCCCTCCCTCCCTCCCTCCCTCCATCCACCTCAGCTTCATATGCAGGTAATGCAAGGTTACAGTTAACCCATAATGAGGGATATGCATGTGAAGCAGAGGGTTGTTCAGCTTATTTGACAGCATGTGTTTCCAGCCTCGTGTTGTCACCGCAGGGATATGTTTGCATATGGGGGGGTTGGGGGGGCTGGGGTGGGGGGGAATGCTCTGACGTTTACAGCTGAGGCTTAATTTTTCATGTAAATAGAGGAGAGCAGGATATGGCAATCCCGCTGTTTGGGAAATTAGCCGTGTCACACAAACACACAAGATCAGATCCCCCCCCCCCGAAAACTGAAGGCTGTATAAAGAGTTTGTGATTAAATGTTTTAGAGCAAACACACAAACACACACAGACGAAATGTACGAGTCAGCCGGAAACCGCTTTCTACACAGAGTAAGTGATATGAAGGTAACATTCAGGAAAAAAAAATAAAAAGCTCCAGATGAGACATGCTGCACAAGCAGCTGCCTGAACGGGCAACGCACCCCCGATAGCCCCCTCTCCAGTGTCCAATTCAGCAAGCGCGTGATTCAGCCTGTCATTCATAAGTGCTGATGTAGCCATGCTCAGAGCCGAGCCAGCGAGTCCCCAGAGCTGGATATCACTGCTAACTGTCATCCAAGTACTTTGATTACTGGGCTGGGAGAAGAATGATGACTAAGGCCAGTGCGAGAGCTGGTCAGCCTCTGGACGGCTGTCGAGGAAAGTGGATGGAGTCCAAGGGCCCATTAACACCTCTATCGTTTTTATAATGTGTTCACTGCTCGTGAACCCGGACTTCTCCTGTTGCAGACATCATTTTAATAACGTGTCGTCTTTTGAGTGACAGCTCTTGGAAAACTGAGCTTATTTTCTTATATAAAAGTATATTTCTGTCCTTATAAGACAACTTTGTGGTTACGTGTTACAAAAATGCTTTATTCAGCATTTCTAAGCAGTATAATAACCTAAAATGTAGTTAAAGGCAGATATAATTTATTATTAAATGTATTTGTTCACCGCAAATTTGCTCCTATTACTCACAGTACTTAAACAAACTTAGTTGGTTACAATCTCTAAACGTCAAATGTGTCAAAGTCAATATTAGACTCTTTCTTTGCAATTTAAAAAGGATAAACATGAAAGTAATTATAAATTAATTAAAACATTTAGAAAGTATTGGTTATCAAATAACGAATAACACGTTACAAATAAACAAAGCAAATACATCGCATAGCAAAGTCGAATCAATTTGAGATTACTCCTGCACGTGTCGGTGCTGGAATATTTGAGTTGAGACAACAGGAACGTGCACAGAGGCGCACGTGAGCAAATGTGAGAGGAGCTTATTGGCTTCGGGTGCTGGTATGTTAACTATCTGAATCATTTTAACTGCATAATGCAATACAGAGTAGAGCAGCTGTAAGTGACATAAGAGAGGGTTGAGTTCCGAGTGTGACGGTGTCTGTGAGAGTATTTCGGTGTGTCCACCTATGAGATCATGGCGGTGACCTCAGCTGATTGAGCTCACACAGCATCCTATCAGTGGTCCTCCCCTCCCCGCGGGTGGGTGGGGAGCCCAGTGCTATCTGTGGACATGGAAAGTGACAGGACCAGCTGGGGAATGAAATCCTGTACGACAGGCAGTTGGTCCAGGAGAGCGTCTACCGCTCAGTTACAGCCGCCTGCAGCTCCACTCGGAGAAAACCCAGCCAGGATCCAGAGTCACTGCTGCCAAACATCAGGAGTTCCACTACAACCAAGCACCTCAGCACGACCGGAGCTCATCATGCTCTGTGCGGCTTGTTCAAGAACCCTGGAGATCAATCAGCAGTCGTTATCCCGCGCCGCCTCTCCATGCTCCAATTTCTGGTGATTGAGCTAATCGCATGGTGACACTGGTGTTCGAGGCGTTTGACTTGAAGCGAGGACGATGGGCGGGAAGCAATCGCGCAGTTTTTCCACCAAGGACTTGAACGAGGTGGGTATGGGTCAAAGGGGCAAGAGTGCTTTGAGAGACGACCAGCCCACCTTGTCCTCGGCTGCCGAGAGGATCCGCAGACACGCCACGGTGCACTTCGGCTACAGCACCCTGAGTCTGGCCATGCGGGCGCTGGACAAGACCCCGGCTGAGCTGTGGGAACTCCGAGAGCTCCAGAAACTAAACCTATCCATGAACTGCCTCTGCTCCCTGCCCCCCACCCTGGGCGCGCTGGACAATCTGGTCATCCTCAATCTCTGGGGCAACAACCTGTCGAGCCTCCCGCCTGAGATCGGACTCCTGAAGAAGCTGCGTGTGCTCTTTGCCTGTCGCAACCGCCTGAGCGAGGTCCCCGAGGAGCTGGGCTCCTGCACCTGCCTGGAGGTGCTCAGTCTGGCCAACAACCAGATCACGGGCCTCCCCGGCAGCTTGGCCGCCATTAACAGTCTGACCAAGCTCAACCTCAGCCACAACCGCATCGCTCACATCCCCACGTGTGTGTACACCATGAAGGGCCTGGTCTTCCTCCAGCTGGCCTGCAACCGACTGGAGACGATTGCGGACCAGATCCAGGACCTGGTGAACCTCAAGATCCTCATCGTGGAGGGAAACAGTATCCACTCGCTGCCGAAGACGCTGTGCTTCCTGGAGTCTTTAGAGCTCCTCAATGTTGACTTCAATGACTTGCAAAATGTCCCGGTGGAAATGTATCTGCTGAGCCGGCTCGGGAGGTTGGCCTGCCACCCGATGGACAAGGGCCTTCACATAATCCACAACCCCCTCCTCAAGCCTATTCAGGAGGTGCTGCAAGGAGGACTCAGCGCCCTCTATAACTACCTCAAGCCCACGTGAGGGAGCACACTCCTGCATGTGTGTCTGTGTGTCTAAAACAGTGTGTCGTAATGCCACGTTGGTGCAAACTGACCCCTGGCAGGTGGGAGTCCTGGTCCGGGTCCACAAAGTGTTACCATCAGCTGACTGACGGGGATATTATGTCCCAAGATGGTTTATCTCTCTGACTGACGAATAGATTTTCTATTTATTTTATGTAATACACAAGTTTGGATATAAATAAAGAATTAGCAACTGCCGTGTCATGTCTAAACATTTGTTAATCCACAGCGAAGCAGTCAGGACGAGTCACGCAGCTCACACAGATATCACAGGTCCCCATTTGGGAGCTGATAACGGGTCAGTTGATCTTGTGGCAGTGTGGGGGGGGGGGGGGGGGGGGCGGGGGATCAGCCACAGAGCACTGCTGTCTTTTGTTGCATTAAGGTCACTGGGATCAAGTGGGTAAGGCCAGTGGAAAAAACAGTGGAGGGGGGGGTGGGCTGAAGATCTGCAATAAAACATAAAACCGAAACACAACCGGGACTTAGACTGTGATTAAATGTTGTTCCACTCTAACAGATCAGAGCAGGACAGGGCCGGTGGTAGATCCCCTGAGATTGTCCAATGTTGTAATAAAAACAAGTTGTAAACAGTTACGGAAAAAGAGACCTTTACGAGGCATGATATGATAAACACTGAGTTTGGACACTGTGAAATATTTGTAGTTACTGCCAAGAGTTTACTTTATCTTTCATAAGAATGAATAAATGATTGTAAAAACACTGATGTTAAACTGATGGTTTGTGTTCCCATTGTACGGAGAAGTTAAAAACTGTCACTGTGGAGATGAAGCACAATGTAAAAAGCTGTAAAAGTGTTTTAATGTGAAAATATTTCATGAAATCTATGAATGTGTCCATCAAGTTTTTCTGTGTAAATAAAACATTTAAAAAAGATAAAATACTGTCTGAGCCAACATTATTCAAATCATGCACCAATCCTGAAGTACATATTCAACTAGTTAAAAAATTGAAATGTATTAGTCAATCACTTTTAAGTCCCTGACCGAAAGGTCAAATCCCTGATAATTGAAGCCTTGAGTAAATATATAAGTTTATTATTAATAAGTGTTTTACAAAATACATGGGGATATAACTACAGAGAACAAAACGATGTTACATGTCACATATTGATTTCAGATTGTTTTCTTTTTAATATCGTAATATAGATGTTTCCATTAATGTTGCACACAGTATTAATGTCCATTATTCTTCTAAACAGACGTACTTACATTACCCTCTATACTCTGAAAAATCATATTGTTCAAAAACACATAGTGAATCTGCTTATTGATAGAACTTTCATTAAGAAGCTTATAATTGAGTGACTATCTCAAACTGCCACAGCAACATGATGTGTAATTGTGTGTATGATTGTGTAACGCCGAATTTTGGTGAATAAAAACCTGTCTGTGTCAACTCGGCTGCTGCAATATCAATCCGGTTTCTCAACTTTCAAAAAGGTCAAAGTTCAACCAGTCACAGCAAAGAGTGGCTGCAGGGGAACAGAGAAAAACGTGACCTCTGTTGGTTTGTACCTGCAACTACATGCAAGTCCTACATGCAGGTCACACACACGGACACAAACACACACTCCTGAATAAGTCTTTGTCCCAGATAGTGATCATGGGACGTGTTGTCAAATAAAGCACCTACAAAGATGTTGTGTGAGTCCGATGACCTGGATCCAGGTATTACTGTTCAGCGGGGATGTTACTATTCTACTGACTTTAAAATAAAAACATCCTCTTGTATTACTTGTTTAAACAAACGCGGGAGAACTAAAGCAACAAAATAGATTAACACTTATTTGTAATTGCACAAACAAAGCCCTGATTGGGCTTTAATTATAAAACTCTCTCTTGTGTACAGTTGAGTGAAACGCAGTTTAACCACTGTGGCTATTAATTAAAGTGATGCTGTGCTGCGTTGCAATCAGCCTCCCCGTGTTGTGCAGTGCTCACTCACTGGTGGTCAGCTGTACTCGGGGGACCCCCCCCTGACTCAGGCAGGATTTGCTGATCTTATTTAATTGCTGTGTGCGCCCGACAACTTTGTTTTGTAACAAGACTTTGTGCGAGTGGCTGAGCACAGACTGCCCCCCCCCCGTTCCCTCAGTTGAAGACGTTATTCATTTAGAAGCCAAAAGCTCAGAAAACCTTTTAGCATCACCGGCGGCGAGTGACTTCCAATAACGAAGGGCAGCTAATCAATCGGGAATCGAGCCGGTGACGTTAAAGGCACGGTGTGGCGGGTGCACCATCATTTATTTTTGTGTATTTTCTAAGTTGGGTGCACGCAACTTAGCTAATATTCTGTTCTGTCTCTTTAATTTTCAATAACACTCACCTTTCGTTTGTGCCGAGCTCCTCTGGCCAAAGGCCTGAAGCCTGCAGGAAGTGGACTTTTAAGCCCCACCCACAGGAAGTGGAGGAGGCCAAAGGCTGATTGGAGGGGGGGGGGGCAGATTTAGAATGGTTTGAAACTTCTTTGTTGGACTTTGTTAGCATTTGTTTAAAGTTAATCCAATTAGTTTGTGTATAAACTTATTTTTGATAGTTTTTTTTGTTGTATTTTGATAGTTTATTTGTGTAGTTAATGTTGAATGTCTGATTATTTCTCCCCTGTTTGCCTGAATGGACTAGTCCACTTATATATATATATACCACCTGTGTGTCAATTAAAGAGAGTTGTGTTTATGTTGAGGCTGTTGTTGCTGTAGCAGAAGTTTTGGACCTGATTTGGTAATTTATTTTGTAGTAATACTTTTCTAAGTTGAATGGGTTTTAGTTATTTATCATTTCAAAATCAAATTTAATTTAAAAGGAAAAACAACTTTTTACTCCTTTAGTCTTTTTGCCTGGTCCCTTACACACAGGATAATCACAATGAACATCACTGCTGTGTAAGTTGTGTGATTTATTGCGTCACACACACATGGGGAGGTGTTGACAATCAGCGTTACACAACATCTCATCGCTCTTATGTTTTCCGGATATGAAACATCCCGACACACAGAGCGGATGTGATGCAGAAGAGATTTACTGAAGCTTCCTCTCATGAAATGTCAGCAGGATGCAGTTCAGATGAGACCGTGAGTCACTGAAGTGGTCGTGACCTTTGAGGCCTAAATATGGAATCTTTTGAAGCCGCTCCGGTGCTTTTCATCCAATCAGTGTAATGTCAGAGCTCCTCTGTCACCAGCTTCCACAGTGGGATGGAAAGTTAAGCTTGTGGAACAATAACAGGCGAACGAAAGAGTGTCAACATGAAGTCTTTTCAATACCGTGAGTGGTGCATGTGTCGCCACAGATTCTGATCAGCTGCTCTTCACTTAGATTTATTCATATTGATGTGTTTATTCCGTTTGGGTTGTAAACTGTTATTTTCTTGTATTTAAATTGTATATGCATTTTCATATTAGTAGTATATTCATTCATCTATTACTTCTGATGTGTTTAT
Organism: Pleuronectes platessa; assembly: GCF_947347685.1. Taxonomy (NCBI): domain Eukaryota; kingdom Metazoa; phylum Chordata; class Actinopteri; order Pleuronectiformes; family Pleuronectidae; genus Pleuronectes; species Pleuronectes platessa. The sequence continues at coordinate 14,825 of NW_026518959.1, forward strand.
TTTTATGTTTATCCCGTTGACTGCTTGGTAAAGAGTAGCTTGGGAATTTCCATAGTAATGATACAGAGTATTTGTTTTAAAAAAGAAACATATTCATAATTTGGAGCACCTGGATTGAACCTGAGCGAGCTGATGGGCCTTGGTGGAGCCATTGTGTTTGTCTTAAAATGTAATATGTGCTGTGTTAAACACCTTTAGCTGCATTTTGTCAATTCATACAACATAAAAAGTATAAAAGGGGCGAAAGGGTTGAAACACTTAACGTATAAACGGCTTGGAATGGACAGTTAAAAATAAGAAACGGGTGGAAGCGGCGGTGAAAGATATTATCATGATTTATTTACCCAACATGACTCGGTGGCCGACTGTGTTTACGCTTACCCACTGAAACACACCCCTCAATCACCCACTAACAAGCAGCCTCACCCTCCACCCCCCACCCACCCCCCTGCATTCAGGAGTGCACACAACGATGTTATCCACTCTCCGTCCAATCGGAGAGAAGTTTCATTCTCACCAACTCCCATGACAGCTCTGCTCAGACTGGTATTCCCGACATTCCTGGCAACACAACTGCCGAAGCCACGACAATGCCTGCGGACCACAGAGAGCCGCGGTGCACCTCCATGTGATGACACAACAACAACAACACGGAGCCGTACATCCTTGACAACAGGAGGTCGTTTAGAAACTAAATGTGGACCCGTGTCAATCTGGCTCAGTTTTAATTAGCCACTAAAAAACTGCTGGTTCCAGTGAAATGACCACGTGTGTGTTTTTGAATGCAAAAACAACAAGGCGGTGACATTGGTCGACTTTGTCATCAGTTGCTTCTCCATCTCGGTGTTTGACATCGCGGCGAGGATTCTCCCGCCGCTGTTTGCACTCGCCGTCTCAGATAAGACTGGTTTCCAACAAATATTTGTGTTTATTAAAGTGAAGCTTCATCGTTGATTCATGGAAGCTGAAACAAACACAAACACACACAGAAGAAGAACGTGTGTGATGATGCAGCCTTGTTTTCTCCAGGTCGCCTGATGAGGTCGTCCTGAATGTCAGGCTAAATTTCTCTTTAATGGCTGAACGAGCATTAAGACTCCAGCTGGCAGAGATTTAAAATTTATATTAAAGTTATATTTGGTAAATTAAGGCGTCAGGTTGAGCATGAAAAACTTTGGCTACCACTCCTTCACACATACAAATAAAAACAGATCGGCCGTTTAAGTGACCTTAAGCCCCGACATTCAAATTGTTATTATTATCCTCCTCCTAAACCACAGCTATAGTTCTAGGATCACATCGAACATTCAGGCTAAAAGCAAAGTGTAAATCTACTGGTTTCCAGTCGAGGTTGATGTCGCGGCTCATGGAAACATGGACGACACCACAGGAGCAGTACGGAGGCATCTCATGTTTTATATCTGTTGTTCTACACGTATGAAGAATCTGTCGCCATTTACTTCACTTGTATTGGATTTCGCTGCAACACTGTTTAACCCTGAAACTCCAACAGTGTGTTGTGGACTCAAACACTACCCCCACCCCCCACCACCACCCCCTCCTTCGGCAGAATGGTGAGTAGATGATGAGGGAATTTTCATTTTTTGGTGAACTATCCCTTTAAAAGGGAATTAATGAGATTATTTCAAGACCAAAATATGTTGTAGAATATAACTGATTAATTCTAATATTGTAAAATAACTTAAATCTAAATGTCAATTAGTGATTCCTTAATTACTAACAGTAACCCTAACCCATCAATTAATTATCTTTGAGTGGGTCCACCGAGCATAGGTGATGATGATGATGATGCTTATTATGATTAGAATTAATGTTGTTATTACATATTCCACCTGATCCTCGAGTGCACAGCTGCCGCTCATGACCCGGATCCAGGGGCCGCAGGAGGAGGGGACACCTCTCCAACAGGCGGGGCTCAAACGTGCCCTCTACCGGCTGCGGAGCGTGCGCGCAGCCGCTGCTCTCCTGGAGCAGCCGGACCAGTCAATCCAGGCGCAATTCAGGAATCAGGACTCACTCACACATTCCTCCTCCTCCTGCAAGTGTGGAGCGAAGCCGGCGCAGAAGGAGCAGCAGCCGTGTCCGGCCACCGGGTCCTCTCACCTCCCCTCCTCCTCCTCCTCCTCCTCCGCACAGGCACGGAGGACAGGGCGAACACTTGGAGACGGAGCAGCGAGAGAAAAAGTGGCGTTAGATCCAAGTTGCGGTTCCAGAGAAGAAGAGTTGCCCCGTTAACCCCGCTGCTGCTGGGGGTTAACGCCACGACGCCGCGCTCGACATGGATAAAGTTATCAATTGCTTGTTTGCTGCGTTGACCCTGCTGCTGTGCGCCCGAGGGGAAGTTTTCAAAGGTAAGAGGGATTACCTGGACATGTTTGTGCGCCGTTTCCCCCCCATGGCACCGCGAGTGGAGCGTGGCGACACTTCGGCTCGAGTTTGTCCACTGCTCTGTCTTTTTCTTTTGCAGCTTTTTAGTGATATTCGTGGTGTAAATTCGAGTGGAATCAAATTGAATCGTAGGTTGTGACGGATGCCTTTTTGGAGACCAAGTTGAAAACCTGATATTTACGCACGTTGGATCCACAGTTTGCAGGCGTACGTCAGGTTCTCGTTGTCTCACCTGTTCAGAGC